>NW_027290206.1:0-5507 GCF_016086655.4 Lepeophtheirus salmonis | reverse complement strand
CTCTCATGAGTTTATTATATTTATATTTTTATCGACATTTTTTTTCTGTTTCATTGGTTGATATGTTCATAACTTACAATTACTTTGAATTTATTTCAAAACATAATTCCCACAAGCTAACTTGACTGTTCAAAGGGCATTTTATTTATTATCTCAACTGAATTAGCTATTTTGCTTGCATAATCGCCTCCACTTGCCCAGACCTTCATATCAATCAGATAACCTCAGGTAGGAATTTCCCACCTAAGGGACTTCTCAAAAGAGCAGAAAATATCAATGACCCCCCTGGATAGTCTTTCTATCCTTTCCGAATAGGTTATCAACTTTTCCAGAACCCTTCTAATACCTCCTCTGTAGGGCTCACTTTTGTACTGGCTATCTAAAACGTTAAGAGATGAGCACTTCAGAAATGTCCCTACTTCCAAAGTTGTCCTTTTCAGTTGGAGTTAAGCAATTTCCATAAAATATTAAGAAACATGATGGAAAGGCCACCATATTTCAGGGATTATGAATTCTCTTCATCAATATATTTTTTGTTCTTATTTAATTTTAATATGTTGTCTATTAAGTACATGTTTTGAAACGTGGACACTCCAAAAATTATTATTTTTTGAATACTTTTATGATACAAAAATAAATATATCATTAATATCCTTAAATATAAAATGGACTGCATCATTGTTTATTTCGATGCAAATGATAATTTAAAGTAGAAAAATTGTTTTTTGAGAATAATTGAACCTTTAAATACTTAAATTTAACTAAAATTTGCTATATGTCTTGTCAATAATCACGTACGAAGTGTTGTGCATTCCTGTTGATATTATTTACTTTTATTAAGTGGACTTTGGGAATCTTTTGAATCATTAATGTACATTTTACCTTTAATTCTCAATCGTAATGGTCTTTTATGATTCTATGAGTGCATATCTATTCTACCTTTTAGTCCCTTAGAAATATATTTTCAGACAGTGTATTATGCTTTTACCCCTAATAAAGAAGTCATTATTGAAAACTCTTTCTCGGATATCTTGCTCTCCGGGAGTATCTGTAGTATTTTAGAGCACTTTCTTATCTAGCCAATATGAGAACAAGTGAGAACTCGTAAAATGCGGTGCAAGGACTCATGCGAGAAAATTATTTCTGGTTGAGCGTCTCCAATCATATGATAAAAATGATGTTTTTGGAGACTCCGTAGTCCAGATTTCTGATCTGATCCCAATTTGGAAAAATTCATCTGAATTGAAGACATTTGTTGAAACTCACAAATCATATAAACCTTTTCTTATCTTCCTATATGGCCCTTCAATGATTAAATAAATTGATCTTAAAAGATGAATTAGAAAATGAGCTGCATCTTTTAAACATTATAAAGATATCAAGGGTTTTCTTAATGGGGGCACTGTTAAATTATAGTTCAGAATTCAGCTATCAAATGATATATTTTACACTTTCTGCAGCAATGAGCCTCTGAAAAATAAAAATCCCCCTTTCAACTTTAAAGAAAGATAACTCCAATTCTTAGGATAATATCATTTATCCATATCTTCAACAAGAAGTGTTTAAAAAAACTTTGAATATTAAAAATATGGCCTTTTTCTGAAGGCCCCAAGTATGATGGAGAAAAACTAAAACCATATTTGAAATCAGGGATCAAACTCTACTGTTTTGATTTTGTGACCTTTTTGCGCTGTTCAGCAGTGTTTGTAATTACTCTCTATGTAAATGCCATTCACCGTCGTTTTCCTTTCTTTCAATTATATGAATAAGGACCAAGTATGACGCATCATCTAGGAGTCTAATTTTTTTATTAGACTCCTAGCACCCCATTGGTAGTTCAGTTAGCCAATTCTTCCCAAAATAATTTTATTCAATAATTCTTCACAGTTTAAAAAAAACTAAATGCACGTTCAGAACAATAATTAGGAGTAAAATACTATAATATTTACTTATATTTTATCATTATAACTCCATCTGTCCAATGTAAGGAGCTTTTAAAGTAAAAGTATAAAGGAATAACTAGTTTGTGTGCTCATGAAAGGCAGAGAGAGAGTAATGCAGAGGATTTGGTATGGAAGATGATAATAACCCAATATTAGAAGGTCCCAGTTTTTTTATAGTTGCTACTTGAATAGATGTTTTTTTTTTTTAATGTTTTCTAAAAACATTCTCTTTATTCTTTAATTTTTAAGAAGAGAACTTTTAAACTGTTACAGAGATCAACAATGAGGAATTATAAGTATAAGTCCTTCATGGATTTGCAGTAATATTGAGGATTGAATCCAAAGTAATTACAGTCTACATCATTATTAGATATGGAGTATGGTTTGTGTGTATTTCCTTTTTAATAGCTGCAAACAGCCAATTCAATGAGATGGTTAGTTTTATTTTCATCTTTGCTTATAAGTCTTAGTCCTTGTTCTACTCAGAGTAGAATTATGAATTGACGTCAGAGTATATCCTGCCTATCTCAATCCTTTATGCGGAGTAGGATTTGTAATAATTTCCATCCTCTTACTGCTGCTTATAGCTAATCAAATTAAACTTCATGACAGCTAAGCTGCTCTTCTCCCAAACATTATTCTAATTGTCTTGATTACAATGTCATTTTTCGATTTTATTTTATGCAACACACCTGTATAATATGCACTTACTTGAGGAAAATCCCATTGTATTAAAACTGTCAATCATTTGATATTAGTTTCTTAAAGTGTAACTTGTCGTGTTTTCAAACAGTTGATTCAACGAATTGACGGACCACATATATATATGATGAACTAAAAATGGAGATCTCAAGCTTCAATAAAATATTGATAAATGGCAAAGTAAGTCATCCCTTTGAAATCCGGCAACAAGTATGTAAAAAGCAACGAAACATTCTTGGAAAATATCATTAATCATTGTTTGTTTTTTTATTAATTTTTAATTTATTTCAAACTTTTTCCGAAAAAAATTTCCAATTCATCATAATAGTAGTTTTCTTATCTTATTATCTAAATTTTTCGGATACTTTTTTTACCCAAATTTTTTAACCATAATTGTTTAGCGTAAATTGTTAGTCCATTATAAATTACAATCATTATCCAAAAAATGGACATGTCTATACGTCTTTCTTGATATTTATCTCGGATTAACCAAGTCACTTTAATAACTCTTAAGTAAAAATATTGTGATAAATTTAAATTAGTGATTTTGTATGTGCAGTTACAAGCTTTAAAATTGGATTTAAATATGGAATTGCCATTGTCTTTCATACTTAAAAATATTGTTTGTGATTTTAGAATAAAATAGTTAAGGCACTCAACTACGGTTTGGTTATCAAAAGCTATTATAATGCCATCATCTAAAATTGTAATACTTAATGTTCATGGAGGAAAGAAACTAATTCGGAAGTGAGATGCAATCTAGTATTTAGCATTGATAGCACTAAATCAAAGAGTTTATAGAAATTTCTAGGTTAAGACGATAGAATATGTTTAGACACTACCTAGAAATTTTCTATACACTCTTTGATTTAGTGTACGGTATTATCATAATTTTTGATAAGTGATTGTTATTCAGTATTTAGTTGTATGTTTTACTATATCTTGTGAAATATTCTAAACAATTTGCAAATTTGGTCATTTTTTCTCTCCATATTTATTAAATTGTCATGAACATTTCCAACGTTGGTTAGATACAACCGGCTTCGCTTACAAATGATCAAATATTTGCCATTACCAGTACAACTAAATAAGCATTGCCAAAATACATTGAACTTAACAAATGATTCTACTTCACTTGAATATTTTATCTGTACATACGAAATATAAACTATTTTGAAACTAATATAAAAAAAATACGCTTAATGTTAAAACAATGTTAGTATAAAATGAAATTATTAGGTGAAGGGATTATTCTAATTTAGGAGACGTCAGGAAAGGGATTCGTGATTGTGAGATTTTTTTACGTATAGGATAAATTTTGTCAATCAATGTTCATACCAGAGCTTGCCTTTGTGTGCGAGCTTTGGTATTTTACTTTGCTTTCTTGTAGTTTCAGTTTTTCCTTGCTGCTTGTCTGGATGAATACTAAGAGCATGTTCATGATCCATTGTATTTTTAGCTGGCCCGTTAATTTGTAATTGGTAGTATAGAGAATGAATTTTCTTTTCCTAAGTAGTTGTCATTATTATTTAATTCCTGAGTAGTGAACATCCTTTCCTTAATAGATTCAAAAACTGTTTGAATGTTCGTGTGTCCTCATAAAATTCAGGATTGGTTGCGGAGTTATAATTGTCAGTTCTTGTTGGACTCAGAGTAGAATTGGGGATTGATATGACCCAGTAATTGCAGCAAATTTCCTTGTTTATAACCTTCTCCTTCCTCCAAAGTAACAGCTGATGATCTAATGAAATTTTATGAGTATTCTTCTTTCTCCCCTTTTAAACTTTAAACCTCCCTTTTTTTGGTTTCCAATTTAACTTATGAGTATACAATACTCTGACTAAACCGTTGCAATTACTTCTAAAACAATCCAAAGAGCACTAAATACATGTAGAGTAAGGTAAATCGTACTTTTCGTTGTTTTGAAAATCAAAAACGGTAGTTTTTTTACGTAGATTTCAAAATGTAATTTTTGAAAAGATAGGATAACCTTAAGCTATATCAATTTCACTTTGAAAATGAGAGAAAATGCAATTTTTTTCTATATTTTCCAGTGCTATCTTTTTATATAATTTATAGATATTCATATTAAGTGAATCTAGTCAAATTGTTCTTGATGTGAAAAATTCAAATAAGAAGTAATTTTGATCATTAAATTATTCTGACCTAGTTATTTGTAAACTTTAAAATAGATAAATAAGCAGTCATTTCAGTACTGTTTTGTTTGCAGAATACTTTGACACATATACTTTTATTTATTAACCTTATTATGCATATCTGTTGATGTTATTTTTCATTAGTTTTTTTATTTTGTTTCTAAATATATAATAAGAAAAAAAATATCACAATCCAGAATAAATTATGAACAAAAATTATGTTTCATTAAATGATGAAATTTTTTAAATTTCATTTAAATCAATTAAAGAGTTTCAATTTTTTCTTTCTGTATAATTCATTTAATTTTAGAAGGTTGAACTGGTCTTGCTTGGAGTAATTCATTAAAATTTATCCTGATTCGAAATTGCTCCATCATTCTTTCTTGTAAGAAATGCTGTGAAGAAGCTGTTGTGATTATTTTAAAATCCACTTACAACATTGTGTACGATTAGCCATTTCAAAACTTTCATTGGTGTTCAGCTAGAGTTCTTCAACTGTGAAATTCTTAAGGAGCAGTTTAGAGGTAGCTCTGCTAACACTTCTCCCGACTATTCGATCAGGTCAATTATGCTAGTATCTCTATTGTACTAAAACTTTCAATACTTCATTTGGACGATTCATATTAGCTACTTAAAGTGCAACTTCAGGTACTTTCAAAGAGTTGATTAAACTAATGTTTATTTGCGTTCGTTTTGACGGGCCACA
>NW_027290205.1:0-830 GCF_016086655.4 Lepeophtheirus salmonis | reverse complement strand
TTCGTTCGGTTACGTATTGCTGTCATTTTAAGCCATATTTGACTTGAATTTCATGAAAAAAAAGCTTCAAATTGCAATATTTCTTTGCTCAAACGCCTTTATAGGTCCTCAAAGTGCTATATTTGATGATTAAAAGATGAATTTTCTAGTAAAATTCCGTAAATTGGGAGTTTTTCGAAAAATATGGTCATTTTAAGCCATATTTGACTTGAATTTCATGAAAAAAGCTTCAAATTGCAATATTTCTTTGCTCAAACGCCTTTATAGGTCCTCAAAGTGCTATATTTGATGATTAAAAGATGAATTTCTAGTAAAATTCCGTAAATTGGGAGTTTTTTCGAAAAATATGGTCATTTTAAGCCATATTTGACTTGAATTTCATGAAAAAAGCTTCAAATTGCAATATTTCTTTGCTCAAACGCCTTTATAGGTCCTCAAAGTGCTATATTTGATGATTAAAAGATGAATTTCTAGTAAAATTCCGTAAATTGGGAGTTTTTTCGAAAAATATGGTCATTTTAAGCCATATTTGACTCTAATTTCATGAAAAAAGCTTCAAATTGCAATATTTCTTTGCTCAAACGCCTTTATAGGTCCTCAAAGTGCTATATTTGATGATTAAAAGATGAATTTCTAGTAAAATTCCGTAAATTGGGAGTTTTTCGAAAAATATGGTCATTTTAAGCCATATTTGACTTGAATTTCATGAAAAAAAGCTTCAAATTGCAATATTTCTTTGCTCAAACGCCTTTATAGGTCCTCAAAGTGCTATATTTGATGATTAAAAGATGAATTTCTAGTAAAATTCCGTAAATTGGGAGTTTTTCGAA
>NW_027290204.1:0-6583 GCF_016086655.4 Lepeophtheirus salmonis | reverse complement strand
TTTCATATTTTATCATTCTTGTAAGCCTCAAAATGATTTTCTTTTTCTCCTTAAAATTCTGCTGTTTCGCACAAAAAGAAAGTTAATTAAGAATACTTTAAATGACTACTACAATTATTTCGTTTGGTCTCATAATCTGACATCGCAGCTGAGTGATTTATTTTTATCAATTCAAAGTGACTAATTAAATATTAAATAAGATTTTCTATCCTTCCAATAGAGAGATAAGATTGTAAAAACTGATTGTCAAGACTATCACTTCCTTTTACAAATTTTTCAACATTGTATCGTATTTTGATCGTGAAAATTTACTATTTTTGTGAAATAGTAAATTGTTTAATTTATTATCTAGCTAGAGTGAAATAATCCTAACTACATATATAATTTGGATGATTTGTGATCTTTCTTAACATCAAATGTAAAAAAATATATGATGTGCATGGATAAATGTGATAGCAAAAACTGACTCTTCAACATAAACTAATATTAAAGTTCAGACCTCCAAGAAACTTTACCTATTTTGACATAACAAGATAAAGGAAATAAATAAATATTTTAAATGGTACAAAACTTTATCCTTCAGTACATTTTTATTTTCTTCAGAGGCTACGCACTCATAAGAATTATTTAAAAAAAAAAGCGTTGGGTGTTGTCTATTTGACAACTGTTTTACGAAATGTACTCTTTTATCAACGCATTCTATAAAAGCACATTGATTTACTGTTTTGTTAAGCAGTTTCCCACTGATTTCAATACTCATCACAGTAGCATCATAAACATGAAGGTAGATCCATTCTATTATTCATATCATGGATTCATTAAACAAAATATTATATTTTTCTTACAGGTTTTTATTGCATTTTCCACACTCCTGGCTCTTGCCTCAGCTGATCAATCCAGTCATCAAACCATACAACACGGGCATGCTGCTCCCGTTCATACTTCCATCCACAAACCTCACGGAAGTTATCATGCATCTGTAGTCAGTCAGCCTGCTGCAGATCCCAATGATGTTCACAACCCTTACAACGCTGACTACAAGCCTATTGCTGCTGTTCACGCTCCTGCCCATGTCCCTGTTCATTCTTCTTATAGCCCATCTTCTTACCACCCAGCTCCCTACCACTCTGCCCCTGTTGTTCACAGACCAGCTGTCTATCATCCAGCTCCTATTCACAGACCAGCTGTCTACCACACAGCCCCTGCTGTTCACAGACCTGCTCCATACCACCCTGCCCCTGCTACATACCACTCAGCTCCGATCGTTCACAAGTCTTCTCCTTATCACGCTGCTGAGTCATATGCTGACACCCCAGCCGTTTACCAATACGGGTATGCTGTCGCTGATGATTATTCTGGAAGCAACTTCGCCGCAAAGAGCGAAACAGAGACGGATGCCCACCACGGTGAATACCAGAGTTGCTCTCCCTGATGGTTCGTACTCAGTCGTCAACTACAACGTTGCCGGATGCGCCCCACTCTGGATATGTCGCTGATGTCAAATATGAGGGACAAAAACCACAAGCTCACTATGACACCTACAAGCCAGCTCCTATCATCCTGCTCCTCATCACCCTAGCTCCTTATCATGCCTAGATTATTATACAATCATTCTTCTTAAGAATATATTTATTTTGAAATAAAGAGTTAAAATTGTAACCAATATGTTTAGTCTATATACTATTTTATACTCGTAAACTCAGGGAATTACATAGTTGAGTAAATGAACCATTAGAGTCAATATTGTTGCATACAAAGCCTCTGTCGAGTCAGTTCACGTTAGGAAAATATACTCATTTTGAGTTTTGAATATGGGAACTTGCATATATGTTGTTGCGCTAAACATAAAAACAACTGAGAAAATCAGGCAGAGATAATCCCAGTATTTATTTAACTTCATTTATATTCCTGTATATACAGTCCTCAATACTTCATTATTTAATTTGAGTCCTTTGTGTATAAGTATTTAAATTTGATGGATTAATGAAAGGACGAAACTAAAAAAAAATCGATACCCTTTCTGAAAAATTCCAGAAGGCTTATTACGATGCAGGAGTAACTTCTATAAATGTTTGAAAATAAAAATATTTCAAATATTCAATAATCCACAACTCTTAAACAAATACAATTTTCCGGAAAAAATCAACAAGCCATCGTTATTTTCAAAAAAAAAATCAAAATCCACTGCTGCTTGCAAAAAAAAAATTATATTTTTGAAATAAAATTTTAAAAATCCACCATTTTCCTAAACATTTTTTTTTTTAAATGTTGAAAAACTTTTTGCAAAGAAAAATCAAAAATTATTAGTTTTTTTACAAAAAAAAAGCATTTTAAAAGAAAATTCAAAACATAACTCAGTTTTCCCAAAAAAAATTAAATTTTAGGAAATAAAATTTGTTAAAATAAATGTTTTGTATTAAAACTACAATAATTCTTAGTTGTTTTACAAAAAAAAAATTCCCAGATATTTTTAAAAAAATCAAAAATTCAGTTTAAATATTTAAAAATTGAAAAAACTTCAATATCAAATATTTATCAGGAAAATTTATAAAATATTTATTTCAGAAAATTAAATTAATTGGTAAAAAAAATTCAATAATCTACAACTGTACAAAATCATTTTTGGGAAATCCAAAAAACTAAAAAATTTATATTTTTGGTAAAAAAAAAAAACTTCAAAAAATAAATTTAAATTTTAAATTTTGTGGAAAACAAATTCAATATTAAATATTGTGCAGAAAAGTTTTAAAAATAATTAGTCATTTACAGACTATTTAATTTTTTATGTAAAAAAAAATATAAAAAATTCAATTAAATTTAAAATAATAAATGTTCTTGTAAAAACCAAAAATTTCTTAATTTGGGGAGGCTTTTTTTTATAATTTTGAAAATTAGTAAAGAAGAATCTGAATTTTTAATTAAAAATTAGCATACCGGTGGCAATCCGATTCAGAAAAGACACCCCGATTCTGCTGAATCGACCCATCACTACATAAGATACTCCAGAAATTTGTAACAATAGTTCATACCTTTATGTTCTTTGAAATAGTTATAGGGCCTTTCAAATAAAATTTACCATCATGGTAGGTGGTCACAGCATGCAATATAATTTTTGAATGAGATAATAATACAAAATCAACATCAATCTGACCTCAAAGGCTAACTGAAGGTCTGGATTGAACTTTATGTGGTATGATTTAAAAAGTTTTATTTAAGTTCTCTAATGAAGTACAAATTTACATTGTAGGTCAAATTTTCGTTGGTAGTTAAATTTTCTGCGTTTTCTACTGTATATACAGGGGCGTCTGCGTAACCATATTTTTTACCTTGTTTCCCCATTGAAATACTTTCCTCCAAGGGAATAGCAATTTTCTATACCAACAAAAAAAAAAAAAAATTCAGGTAGACATATTTTTACAAGAAAAAGTATTTTCTGTCTGTACTTTAAACATTGACTTTTCCATTTGAATAAGATGTAATAGTAAATATTTTCCTTGGCATGGAATAGAAGATATTGTACTTGACATTGTATATGCTTGTATTAAGTGAACCACGTTAATTTTGGGTTTCTTTTTTGAAAAGTTCATACTTTATAAAACTAATAATTGAAATTACTCATAATCCGATACAAAATGTACAATACTTACCTGATATTACAACCAATACTTAGTGCCCCACTACCTCAATAAAAATTGACCCGTCAATGACGTAACCCCTCAAACTGTAGGCATCCCTTCCCAACAGAAATCAAATGGTTTGTTATAAAATAAAATAAAACTACAAATTTCATTTTATGTCAAAAATTGGCGCCTTCTTAGATTTTTTATTTTTTTTGGTCAGTTTGCTTACTTATTTACATGTGTATTACAATAACTTAGTAAAAGTTGCGCCATATTGCGGATATTGATGTTTTTTGTTTTTTTAATTTGCTCATACCCTATTTCTTTAACAATAATTTATTTTTGTAATCAAAATGTACCTGCAGAGACGGAACCCAAAATTTGAAGTATTATTTAATTATCCATTAATAAACAAGTTTTATTTATTTCCATCTCTCTAAATATAAAAATGTGGAAGTGCAAGCTCAAAAGGCAACGCTTGTGCGATTTCCTCGATAGTAGACTGCCACGTCCGGATTCTTTACAACATCAAGTAGTCAATTACAGACCCATAATTGCAAGGAAAATTCCAACTTCTGCAGCAAAAATATTACTTTGGAGTTTGAAACGTCTTAGAGAAGAATGCCTTACTACATAGCTCATCCAAATTTGGATTGGCTCTGAGCTGTCATCATGAGAGCCAGTGTTAACTTTGTCAGGCCTTACGAGACGAAATAATTCGTCAACAAAGCTTTATTTCATGACGAAGACAAGACGATGATAAAAATTTGACAAAAATCATGACGAACACGAGACAAAAAAGGAAACTGACAAAGACAAGACGATGATAAAAATTTGACAAAAATCATGACGAACACGAGACAAAAGGAAACGACAAAGACGAAAATCTGACGAAGTCGAAAAAGACTGACGAAGACGAAACTCCGACGTACACGAACTAAAAGACAACTACAACGAAACAATGATATTATCTGACTAAGATAAAATTATGAAACTCACAAAGCTCTTATAAAAACAAAAGAATTACGATAACGAAGACAAAAAATATGAATGCTTTTACTATTGATGCTGGAAAGTTTCATACAACATGGTTTTACCATGGTTTTTACAACTCAAACTCATAAAATAAAACTTTTTATGAAATTGCCTGATGTATGCATGTATTTCAGCAAACACTAAGTTGTACAATATTTCTGTAATGGAGTAAGTTCGCAACCCACCGCCAAATCATTGTAATTGAAAATGGAACCCTTTATTTGAGACTCTACTTTTCTACAGAGTTTGTGCAATATACCAGCAATTACTTGCAGTATTGGACTCTTAATCAACATAATTTACCTATTTTGTGATATGACCTATATGAAGTGTAATTTTTTGATTATTTGATGCATTTATTTCAATACTTCTGCTGTTTGCAGTATAAATATTATTGAACATAAAGGTAAATATTCAAAATCTATGAGGAAAAAATAATGTTGATTTTTTCAACAAACATTCTCATTCTTTGGCGCTAGTGTTCCTTTTCCTTTATTATTTATTTGTCGTGATATGTGAATATTTACGTATTTAATTCATTGAAGGCTCAGATATTTAATAATATATTATAATTTAATTGAATATTTATTTACTTATTAATTAAGTAAATAGTAGGCACCAAACATCTCTTCAACGTAACGCTTAACGGTTATAATCTGAGTAAAACTAATAAAATTGTTCTAGGTGTATTTTTTCTAAATTAGACACCTTATGGATTCGAACTGAAGATGGCACCAGGAAAAAGCAATTAATTTGTATGTGTTTATTTTTTTTAACTTTCAATATAAAACGCACATTTTTATCATCTGTAATGTTTGTATACTTTTTGGCATCATATCGACCCTCTTCTTTCACGCAATGAGGAAGTAGTTACTTTATTCTGGGTGAAACGCCAAACCCGCAATCTTGCAGCCGCTTCCCTGAGCATCAAAGAACCCTCTAATATCACAAAATGCACCCCAGCTCTTATGTTGTATAGAGTGAAGTACAAGGCCAAAATACAGTTTAAACTCTAGCGCTGCCACTTTTCTTGAGGGAAAGTAACCCTTCTAATATTCTATAGCACCTCACAACACACTGAGCTGTTGGGCCCAAGTCAAGTTAAATCTCTGGGCTGCCCCTCCCTGAGCATCAAGAAAACCCTCCACTAATATCCCAAAAAATAATCCGGCTCATGGGTGTTAGGTAAGGTCTCAAAGCAGTTTAAAATGCACTGCCGCTGCAATTGTAATGCAAGAACATCTTCTTATATGCAAGAATACACCCCCGCCCACGTTTTGTGTGCTGCTGGTCCCTGAGGCAGGTTACATTTTTCATCCTCCGCTTCCCTGTGCATCAAAGACCCTGTCTCATATTCTAAATACATCCCAGCCCTCAGGTTGTACAGGTATTTGCTAAAAATGCTATTTATAGGCCATCGTGGTCCAAAGACTTAAAAAATGTTACCAGATACATTTACAGAGCCTTAAGAACCTACAAAAAAAATTCATTGAAGGCGAAACAAGGACGAAATAAAAGACAACTATGACCAAATAATGACGATTTCTGACTAAGACATGATTATGAAGCTCACAAAATGATGACGACGAAGACTATTGGTTGACGAAGACAAGACGAGTTAAGACTAAAAAGATACGAAGACGAGACGAAACAGAAAATAGCTGGCAAAGATAACACTGATGGCAGTGTAGCATGCCTTGGACACAACCTTTATCGTCCGGAGTTGTCACTCTGTTCACCAGCAGTGTATTGGTTGTTACTGCTTGTGAAAAAGAACATATTGAATTAAAAAGCAAAGCTACATTTATTATTTAAACATATCAAAAATTGGTTTTGATTTGTTTCTTCATGATTTCATAAAAACAACGTTTTTGGGTACCCAACACTAACTGGCTAACACTACCTAAATATGAAAATGAATACTTCAT
>NW_027290203.1:0-571 GCF_016086655.4 Lepeophtheirus salmonis | reverse complement strand
GTGGTTATTGATCTAGTGGTTATTGATCTAGTGGTTATTGATCTAGTGGTTATTGATCTAGTTACTGATCTAGTGGTTATTGATCTAGTGATTACTGATCTAGTGGTTATTGATCTAGTGGTTATTGATCTAGTGGTTATTGATCTAGTGGTTATTGATCTAGTGGTTATTGATCTAGTGGTTATGATCTAGTGGTTATTGATCTAGTGGTTATTGATCTAGTGGTTATTGATCTAGTGGTTATGATCTAGTTGTTATTGATCTAGTGGTTATTGATCTAGTGGTTATTGATCTAGTGTTATTGATCTAGTGGTTATTGATCTAGTGGTTATGATCTAGTGGTTATTGATCTAGTGGTTACTGATCTAGTGGTTATTGATCTAGTGGTTATTGATCTAGTGGTTATTGATCTAGTGGTTATTGATCTAGTGGTTATTGATCTAGTGGTTATTGATCTAGTGGTTACTGATCTAGTGGTTATTGATCTAGTGGTTATTGATCTAGTGGTTATTCTAGTGGTTATCTAGTGGTTATTGATCTAGTTATTGTTAGTTTATTGATCTAGTGGTTA
>NW_027290202.1:0-3295 GCF_016086655.4 Lepeophtheirus salmonis | reverse complement strand
AAAAAACTGAATTAAAATTTTTATGAGGTATGAAAATATCCCTCAAAATTATTTGTAAAATAAAAAATAGGGATTGTTTTAACGTACCTCTTAAAGACAAAATAAAGAATTCAAACTTGGAATGAGACGTGTGACCGCTCAATACAAAAGCAAGCTAGAAGGATTTTTGTAAGACTCGGAAATCAATCTTACAATACAACATTAGTCAGCCCGTTGTCAGCTTCAATATTTCTTCTTTTTTTGTCCTAATCTGGGGTCTAAACTTTGATTGGTTGAATTATACTTAGCTCTTGTTAAGCTATGAACAATTCTGATCAATTATTAAATTATAATAATTTCTTAGATGGGGAGAATATGCCCACAACATAATGATTCCCCCATTTTATTTCCTTGCGAAAGGTTGCGTGATAGAATGAAGGTGACAATGTTTAAACTCTGCTAAACAGCAGCAGTAATAACGGCATATTACACAAACTCTGTTTGTTTTTTTATTAACTCCCTCAAATCAGTTGGATTCTGATATTTTGTTCGAGTTTCGAAAAAAGTTTTCTTGCCATTTTGCGTCAAACTCCGAATATATATATATATATATCAAGTACTGATGCAGTCATGTTCTGGGGATTTATTTATAGAAAGCCTACAAGAGTTCTACATGATTAGTATAATTTGTTGTTTTATTCTACACTCTCTAGCTTAGAGTTACCAAAGTTTGATTTATAAAATGAGGAGAGTTCTCATAATATTAGATCTTGCTTTTTTTTTTACAAAATATAATCTAAACATTGAATTTTGGATTTGTGCAACAGAAAAATATACATTTTTGACAAATTATCGTAAATTCCTATTAATAAATTACTGTTACTAACCCATTGGATGTGTTGTAAATTGCACTTAAAGTTGAAAAAATTAATCATTGCACTGAAAAAATTATTTAGAAATTCCTACCAGAAATTTGATTAGAAGGAATATAATGGACAATGAAGGTTTGAAACCGTAAATAACATTTTTATCTATACTAACTCATCCCAGAAATCTGAATACAATTCCTATAATTATTCAAATATGTCTATAAAAATATTGGGCTGTTTTGGGTTTGTAATTTCCTTTTTGGACATTTCGGGTATATATTGACGCACTAGGTTTGACGCTTTAGGTTGTTTCAATAATGAGTATCCTTTTTAGATTTAAATCATCCCAGATATAAGATTAGTATTTTTTCCAATTATTTTCTTGATTCTTTCTAGAAAAAAAAAAAGGATAGTGTAATTTAAAAAAGATACTTTCTGGAGTTAGATGGGAAAAGTTTTAAAAAAAGATGGGCCATTTGGGCCGCACTGATATTAATTTTTGAGAGCAATACCAATGGAGAACTTGATGATTTTCTTCGTACAATGCAGATATTCGATTTCAATTTTGGATTAAGTTGTATTTGATTGATTACCATGCATATCATATTTTATGTATGTTTTTAGCCTTTTAACAATAAATCATGATTAGTTTAAAAAAAATCATTGATTATCAAGGTGAAAAAGATACTTAAATTAAAAGGGGAAGGGGAAATAACCGAGTTTGGTTTCAAATACTCTAGTAATAAAGTACTTTTAATTTTGTTTTTTTATTTAAAAAATGGAATTATATTAATTGTGGAGAAAAAATATCGACAATAGCAATAGCTCATTTCAGTAATTTACTGATTAGTCTAAAAATCCTTAAAACAGGGCGTCTGAAATATCGGTGGGACCCTATTGTATATACAGTATGTTTAAGCAAATCATACCGCGCCAATTAATACTCCATATTACTTGCAACCAATGTTGGATTATTAACAAGAAATATGTTCCTAAATGTATCGGCTCTCATATCTTGTATTTTTAGTTGCAATATGTCAACAAACAACGACAGTGGTGGCAAAAAGACAAAGGATTGCAGATCTTCTCCGTCCCATCACTCTGTAAAGAGGGATGTGGACATTGTCCCTTGCTGTGATGAACTTACCCATAAGTCGGGAGGCTTATTAATAGTGACGAGAACCTCTCCAGGTAGAAAAGAAAGTTGAGGTCACGGCATGATTGTCACTGAAGACTTCTTGATCAGGGTGGCTCAGGGTGGGGACAAGAAGTAGCAGAAGGTGATGGTAGAGGAATTGAAGCCCTGTCAACTACTCCAAAGAGGATCACTGTTGGGAAAATAGAGTTTCCACCTGTCCATAACAAATCAAGGTTGGTGCAAAGAAAAACTCACCGATTTCTGGCATCCAAACTTGTGGCACCTCATCACTACACTGCCCTTCACTGGAATATGGGGCATTGTGGAGAGCATTGGCTGCTATGTTCCCCACATTAATGTTGATACCCTGAAAGCCTCTGTTGAGAAGGAGGGAGATGATAAGTCCAATGACTACGTCATCAAGGATCAGACTAGAGGCCAGGGTGACGGCTGAAGGAGGACAATTTTGAAAAATAATTGTTGATAATATAAGGTATGCAAAAATTTGCCTTGTTGATTAACCTGTTATCAGAGCACTAATCCAATTTAACCAACTGTGTAAAGTATTCTATGCTAAAAGGCTTTACACCTTTAATTCTCTCTCATTCTTCCCCTCTCTCTCACTTTTTTGCAAAATGATTGCAAACTTTTATTCTTTTCTTATAATTCTATACATAATTAGTCGATATGTCAAAAGTATCGACTAATTATGTAAGACCTATTTAAAAGCACATATTTATAGTTTAGGAATTCACTCAAATCGTTGAATAACAATAAGTATACACATTCGGCCAGTTTTTTTAACATTTTTCGAATTTTGATTACAGCTACTTCGGAAAAGTTGGATTTGGTAAGGAACTAATCTATTCAAAATGTCAATTTACTTCAATGTCATCATAAGGTAGAATATCTAGTTCAATGTTGGACAGGAGACAAAAGTTATTTAGTTCGTCAATAAGGACTAAAATATAATATAAAATTATTATTTTTGCACTCATTAATTATGGTACCATATAATTCTAACCCATAAAAAATATTCATTTTATTTTTTTTAAACCCCTCTAGGAGTTAAAAGAGAGAGTAACATAACTTTTCTTTTGATCTTTTTACTTCTGAAAATGTAAAAAAAAAGGATGCGCGCTATATGCGGGGCATAACATTTTCCTAACTTTTTCTCTTTTTTTTTGTTCTATTAGACAATTTTAGAAAATCTCTTTGTATCACTTTTAATAGGTTAAAAAAATGTCGATCAAAATTGTTTTATACAAAGTAACTAAAATGTCTTCTAAGTATATATATTCATTTAGTA
>NW_027290201.1:0-19909 GCF_016086655.4 Lepeophtheirus salmonis | reverse complement strand
ACTTATACTGGTTGCCAAATTAAACACTGAATCCCTCTTCAGTAAATATACTCTAATTATCAAAACCCTCAATCAAATCAGATTAATCGTTGTGGATGTATTAGATGATAACCACCCAGACAACAGGAAGTAATACACTCATTTTCTTTGTAGTGGTGAGCTCACAACATCAATAGAAAAGTTCATCTCATCTTCGACCCTGTTAACAATTTTAAAAGTATTTATAACTGATTCCAAAAGCAAGAATACTTTAGCATTTCGCTGAACCGTCTAGGAGTTAAATCATCATTACACCCAAACTTTGATCATATCAAAGAAATCCACCATAAAGAGTCAAGAAAGAGCTAAGCAACTACAATAGAAGCAATATTTGATACTGTGTGTGATCAAGGTCACAAATGAGCAAGCATTCTTGTCAAAATTTCCCAAATCCTCTTCAACATGATAGGCAAAAATTTGATTTCTCAACTCAATGACAACATCCCAGTGGAAGATAGAAGAAGATCATCTGAAAACAATCTCAAATTTAGAAAAGTTGCCAAACTTCAATGTTTTTAGTTATGAACATTAATTTTTCTGGTGTGTGCATCTATTTTTGAAATAATTAGTGTAAATTATATTGGTGATATATTGCAGCTTATTTATTTGAATTCTTACTAATTGTCCTATTAGTAATAAATATTTCACATATTTTAACTCATATAATCTCTATTGAAAAAATTGTATTAATTAATATAATTAAAAAAGTAACATGTTCGTGAACTTCTTCTAAGCCGACCCTTGGAGCACGAGTTTTCTAGTCTGTTGTCCAGGTACTCAAGACATCCATGGTAAAATTATAATGAGAAAGTTTATTGATTGGGATAAAAAAGATTTAAAAGGAAACATTCGTTATTTTATTTGAAGACGTGTGGAAAACCCTTTCGTATTGAGCCTGGGCATATTGCCATTGATTTTTAGCTATTTTGTGGCTTTGTTTTGTTTGTTTATTTATTGTCAAATATTATAGGAGGAACGTTTTGTTGGAAATGGATTGATAATTGACATCATATATAGCAATTTTTTAGATGGTTGACTATGGTTTAGGGAATTAATTTTAAAATAGAATGTTTATTTATATATAGATATTTTTATATATAACTTCTCTGAATAAAAAAAGTGATGAAAAAATCAGTTTTACTGCCTATAAAAAACATTTGCAGACTGTATTACGATCGATTTTATTGTCAATGTTAAAGTTGATCTGGGACATTCTATGTCAAGTTTACACACCCTGCTGCTATTCCCATCATCCCTATCTCGTCAAAGAAACAATATTGATAAAATTCGAGTCTTGTGGAGGGCCGAGAGCCTGTTCGGAAGACCCTCAAATTTTGACCCTCTTCGAAAAACTTTCGAACTTGAGTAAGCCATTACTCCATTTAAAATAAGCCGATTTCATTTTTTTCTCTTTTAAAAGTATGAGGTTCAATTCATATTTTATAAAAATGGCATATGTGCAAAAAATGTTGTGAAAGCATTATTGCAAAATATAAAAAGTGTCTTCACAATAAATTTCGCCAATTTTTTGTGAGAAGTTTAACCTACTAATATTCTATATGATTACAACAAATCATAGTATAATATACGTAATTGCAATGAAATTCCCCAACATAATATTATCTTGCAATGAAATTACTCACAATGATATTGCTAACAATAAAATTGCACACGATAATATTGTCTTGCAATGCAATTACTCACAATGATATAGCTAACAATGAAATTGCTTCACGTTGATATTACCCACATCAATTTTGTCTTATAATGATAATGTACAATACAATTTTACCCCGACATTTTGTGGGGTACCTTTTTATCAAAATCATTTTACCGGACATCCTAAAAATAGTTGACCCTTGCCAAAGAATCATTGCCTTAATAATATAGAAGATAGATTCCCAAAAAATTTCAGGATTAATCACTGTTTTTCATGAGCATAAAACCTGTATAAAGTATCTGTTCGGTCCTCAAAAATGAATAAAATAATTATGAGAGTTGTAAAGGGAAAAATAATTTGTTAAAATAATTAATCCCGAGATAAAGCCCAAATTTATAACAAAAACTAGAAAAAGAAAGAAATCCTTATTAATTTTTTAAGAGTTAACTAGGAAAATTGTATTCAAACTTGTGAGACGAGTTAAAATATCCAAGAATTTTAGCTGTAGTTAAGAACCTTCATTTGATGTAGAGTCTTATAATGAAGAAGTACTCTAAGAAGACGACGATGCCTAGCCACTGTAGGTGATAAATAATCAGAAAAAAAAGACCTGCCTGATTGATAAATTTTAATATATATTTGTTTTCCCAGATTTATTTGCATTTAGGCCTTTTTCTGCATTTTGAGTTTTTATAAGTAATTTATATGCATAATTAGTTCCATTTTATGCATTCATTGGACATCACTACTCACTAGTGATCAAAATTCCGGTTTAATAGTAGTATTGTTCTAAAGTACGTTAAATGGATATTAAAAATCATTTATCGACAAGAATTGTGTCTGGAATGGAAAAAATATACCAAACCGTTTTATATTATTTTATAAATCTAAGAATATACAAAAGTTTTTTAGTAAAAACTTTTTTATTTCCGTTCAAAACTGTTGTCTTTATGGAAGGGATATAAATTGTAGCACGTGATTTTACATAGATTTTTGTGATGCTGATGAAATAACAATAAAAATTATACTATGCCATTGGATTATCATCATAAAAACTGCACTTCCCCCTACACATGGTTGACTTACTAAACCTTCCAGATAGTAGAACTCACTCGTAGTTTTTCATTAGAAACATTACTCCTCTATCTATGAAGTATGATATCAATACATCGTTGATGTACTTTTGTGTGAATGCGCGTACGCTTAGCGTATCGTCAAAGCACCTTCGGGTATATAAACTAAAGTTGAAGTAAATGTGAAATTAGACTTATACGAGTTCAATTCAAACCTCATTTTACTTTCATTCTATCAACATAATGGGTTAAGTATTTTCGAAATTTTTATATCTCAGTAATGGTTGTATAACATTTTCGATTCTTTGATTAGGTTTCTTACGATCAGCAGACAACTACGTGAAAGTATATACGGATGGGTCCTACAAACCCCCTCATTCTGGTGGAATCGGAGTTTTCTTTGGTGACAGTAATATAAACAATGTGAGTGAGAGGCTCAGAACCAGTCGAATCCTCCACTGTGCCGAAGTGCAAGCTGCCACTAAAGCCATCAAAGTATTAAAGCGTCATCATGAAACTAATGTAAATTTATTTACGGACTCTGATGTCTTAAGTGAGAATAGGACTAACGCTGGTAACCATAGATGGTGGAATGAGTACAATGCGGCCAAGAGTGGTATGAATGTTCGGATACACAGGATTAGTCGAACCGATT
Organism: Lepeophtheirus salmonis; assembly: GCF_016086655.4. Lineage (NCBI taxonomy): Eukaryota > Metazoa > Arthropoda > Copepoda > Siphonostomatoida > Caligidae > Lepeophtheirus > Lepeophtheirus salmonis. The sequence goes on along the minus strand of NW_027290201.1, from coordinate 16,482 downwards.
TTTCGTTGCAGAAGCTGACAAGCTCGCCAGAATGCTATCCACTAAATGTTGTAATCAATTTAACACTTATTTGTTAGCTCACGCCATTTATTTCCTTTATTTACTAAACGTTACTTATAATTTCATTTGATAAATAGAGTTGTGAAGTTTAGGTGTTATTTCTCTTTAATACGAACCAACACTACCAGTATTTTATTAAGTCGTTGTCAAACCATCTTATTATTACACTGATCATTCTTTTACTCCTGATCGCTTACTTTAAAAGCTATTAAAGCACTGATTTACGATTAAATTACTACTGTAACATCTCTCTCAACATAATTAGAAGCACTACTCCGTCACCTATCTAATCTCCGCGGTGATTGTTTCATTCCACACTGAGATATGACTGAACTATGGCTTCACAGTAGAAGTGAATTGACTGAATCTGTTTAATATAGCTTGTCTATGCTTCTTAGTTAATAAGGTCATTGTCTCAAAATTATAAATGACCATATACTTAGAAGTCTGTGCACAGCTAATCTAGGATGTTTAACTATACATGCAGTATATGTATCCCGAAAAACATATGTTAATTAAAACATCAATCATACTACTTCGCAAGAGATTGGTTCCACCACTAAACTTTGGATTTAAACAGCATCATAGGGCGAGTGGTAATAAAAATAAATAATAACACTTGTAAGTGAAATAAATTTGTTTAAAATTTTTGTCAGATTCGTCATATCAATGGACTTCTTTTCGTGGAGTAGACGAAATATGACCATCAGCTCACTAGTTCCATTGAATTCATATCTGTTAATGACATAAAGATTTCTATAATGTTCAGTTATCTCTTCTATTGAGAGGTTATTCAGCTTCCATTGATGGACCCACACTCCTATAATGGATAATTTTGGCCATTCAATTCATCGTGAATGGATGCCCTCAAAAATATGGTTGCTTTTATAATATTGTAATGTGTGCTTTCTGGATGAAATTTTAGCTAATATTTTAGACAAAAGAAATATACCAGAATTAATGATAAAAAAATAGAAATATCATTTTGGTAAATCATGATGTAAAGCAATCTTTCTTGCTTACATGAAATGCTAATCCATATTTAAATGATTCGTAGGAGGATGTTACAGTAGTAGAACCCAATTTAATCATACATTAATTACTTAAGCTTTTAAAGTTGATCCCCAACAATGGAGTAGAGCAACATCAGGTGTGGTACAACAATTTTTTAAGTTTCATTATGGATGAAGGGTTCAGTTTTTATTTTTATTGAATGATATTCGAGTGAGCAGCCTCAATTATACAACTGAAGCTTTGAAAATGATAAATTAAGTAGTCCTAAAAATGAAACTCCTCTTACTATAGACCATTACATATATTGTACCATTTTTTTAGCATTTTGATTTTGAAATTAGTGGATTTAGAAGTATATATAGCCGATTTTGCTTGAACCCACATAGTAACAATGACTATTGGCAGCACCCAGCATTAGATGGAGTAATTAAGTGTCGTCTTATATACTGCAGTCGAAAGACGGCGGATGATTAAAACCTAATAACCCCCTGTCGAAAAATGTAGATTAGTAGTTTATTTAGAATACATATTGATGAAAAAGTTTTAGATTGATAAAAATATTACCTGGTAGTAAATAGTGCCACAACTCATTAGTGTTGACAAAATAGTTTAATAATAATATTGGCCAATTTATATTAAGAGATTTAAAGCTAGTATCGTATTTTCTCTTAACAAAACAAGTTTTGCTTCTATTATTTGATTATGTACATAAAAATAATTATTATTTTGAACTAAACGATGACAAGTAGGCGACATTGAAAAAATACGTAGCTAGCCAGTAACACAAAACATAATACATATAACTCGAAGTGAAGTACTTTAAATCCATACGTAAAATGTTATGTGAGTCTTTGTTTTTATTTTAGTTTTTAGAGTACTTTTAAAACAATTAAGAGCGTGAGAATGAGTTTCATTGAGTACAAGAGAAATTAATTGATTAGTGCGAGAAAAGGACATAAATAATAATTGTGTACTCTATCGAGTGATTAATTTGCATGTAAATGATTATTCATATAAGAGGCGTCTGTAGTAGGCATTAGCCCCCTCCACAATCTACATAATTGCCCCTGATTTCGTCTAGCCTTGTTTCTAGGGAACTTATTCCCTGGACAACTCCACCCTTCCGAAATTACTACTTTCATAAGTTATTGTTTTGCTAACATCTCTTCATAGAATCTGTTGTTCGCCAAGTACCTTCGAGTTTGTACAAGTGAAATGCCGAAAAAAAGTCTTCCTACTCCTAGAATGAAATTATTGGAGAAAATGAATTTGGAACATTTACGCGTCGATATTATAAAAATTTAATACATTTTTCGATAAAAATCCAGCGTACAACGATTTGCAAGACCTAGCAAATTCTGAGAAGAAAATTTACAGAAACACATCTATTGTAAATTGTGATTTATAAAGGATTTTCAGCATATTGAGAGCCATTCATAGTAACATATGATCCTGTTTATCAATAAAAAGTGTCAAGAACTAGCTAATTATAAAATGGAATATTGAAATATTATACTAGTTCGAGTAATCATTATTAAATAACTTTGTAAGAATAAATTACATTTATTCATAAATACAATAATATGGTCATGAACAACTGTATGAATGGTCTAAAAGAACTCTTAGCTCCAAATGACGTGCAAATAGTTTGACTAACATCAGTTTCTTCTTGTAAAGACTTGGGGAAAGTTATTATGTATGTATTTAAATATTCAAAAATTAATTAAACAGATATTTCTTCAAACTTAGGATTAGCATATAGTTAAATTTTCATAATCTCCGGGATAAAGTGTTAAAGAACTAAAGTAATATGATTAAGAACAGCATGAATAAATGGTGTCAAATGAGTTTTACCTTCAAATGGGTTGTCTAACATCAGTTTCTTTGGGTTAAATTGGTATTCTACATATTGAAATACAATTTATTTAAGTATAAAAATTGAACATATTAATTTTCTTTTCTTAACTACACAAATTACTTAGATGACGAAAAATGAGGATTATATGTACATGGAATTTGAAGTATGATAGGAAAAAGACGGATTTTATTTCTACTCCAAGTATATCTGGACAGAACCGATTTCATCTGGAGTTATAATTGAAACTCATTGTTGAATTGAGGATTGACATTGGAAAAATTATTTGTCTATGTGTTGGTTGTTTTCCTCTCCCATTATTACAGATGCTGATGCTAATCTAATAAAACTGCATGATTGCTAAATAGTCTTCAAATTGTCAAAGTTACCATTTTGATTTTTCGTTTTTTTTTTTAATACGCCCAAAATTCTAATGATTTCATCACTTCATATAGTCATTTATCAATTGGAAAAACTTTGACCAAGAAGATTATCTCAATTTGACTAGATTGGGAAAAAAACTGAAACTGGGGACTTATAATTGAATAAAAACCTGTTGTAATGACAATTTATAAGCCTGCCACAATGACATTTTAAATACAAATTCAATCGATACAACCAGGATTGTGTACAAAATTACAAGTGTAAAAGAGATAAATGGTGCAACAACAAAAACTATGTCTGAAACTTTAGACTTATACAAGCACGAGGGGACTGTTTGGGAGTACCACAAGGTTGGCCCTTTTTTTGAATAATAGGCGAACTTCAATGGGACGCATAACTCCGCTCAGACTCCACTGATTTGAAAAATGTTTTGCTTTAAAGATACTCGGAAGGACAAGTGCTTAAGTTCAAATTATCTCAAAAATAATATCTAAGCTATTAATTTTCAATATGTCCTCATTTTACTATTTACTATTTTTTTTTTAATAAAGAAAAATATTAATCTTTGATGGTAGTTCCAAAGTTTGTATATTTAATTCTGCAGTCAAGTTAGGGTTTTATTTTAGTAGATCTCTTGAATATATGCAGTTTTGAATAAAAAAAAAGGTTTGCATTATCTGGCCTTGCTTTATATTTCTCTCTATGTTGCTTTTTTCCAATGAATAGATACTTAATGAAAATGTTTCAGAGTAGTTTCAAAACATTATAAAAACCGTGTACTATCATTTGAAACAGTTGGTATGACTGACATATTATTCTATTTCAACTTTTACGTGTCAATATTGGCATTTATATAAATTTATAATTAAAAACGATCGTAACCATTATACTTAATATAGAAAAATTTAATCTTCCATAAACAACACCAGAGTTTGTTCCAATCATTCTATCTAGACCAACTACACTAATTTATAGATCACAAAATATAAATTTTTTTTTAGTTGACTAGAGTATTAAATATCAATATGGAGTTGGCATTATAAAAGTTTTCATGTGGCATCATCATTTATTAAGTTAACCATTTTGGAATTTTGTCCATTTTTTCATAGCTACATACATAAATCAATTTTTATCCTCCGATATGACATCACTTGTAATTTTTCTTTGTGACATGAACGAAAGGCTATGTTTCGTTTTCTTAGTTTTTTTAAAGTAATAAACCAGTTTTAATTCCCCTTATTCGTTGATGTTAGTCGTTTGTGAGTCTTGGCCCTTGATGACATCATTAAGAACATTAAAATGATATAAACAATTTCATCAGAACAAATTACCACCCTTTTATAGATTTTTGGATTTTACTTTTAATTGAGGCTAAATATGGTTGCGTCAAAAACTATATTGAATCAAAAAAGTCTCAATTTATTATTTACATAATGTATGTATATGTTGTGTACAATTGTACAAGTTGCAATCTCATCTTCTTACATTATTTATCCTGGAAACACACTTTTTTTAAGAATTTATTATACAAAATTAACTTTTTTGACAAGATACTGTTCTTTAAATTATATTATATGGTTATTTTCTAAAAATTGCTGTTCATAAATGAAAAGCTACACAAAGTCTTGACAGTAACCCCAATTTGATACAATTCTGTTCTCACAACGTGAAAGGGAGGACGCAGGAGCGTATGGTGACGCCATGCTTAGTAAAATTACAAGATTTTTTTGAAATACAAATAGTTTAGATGGAGGTATTTTGCCAACATTAATCCTTTTGTACATAAGTGCTATAAGTACAGATCTGCTGATCACCTATTTTTTTGTGTGCCCATTGAAGTCGATAAATATAACCGTCTTCCAATCGTAATAAATTCATAACCCCTTCCATTGAACTACCAATAACTTCACTCTAATTTTATTACTTTGTTTATGCTGTTTATTCATCTTGTGATGTCTGCAAATGATCTCTTCAGCCCAATAAAAGCCTCTCTGTCCAACTTGGACATTAACAATGATCTTGCTTTGACAAATTGTCTATAAACTACAAATTACTTGGTTAGACATTTCATAGAAAGTAATCAATGTGCAAAGTAGTGAAAGTTGTTTACACAAATCAGATGTATAATTTTTCAATCTGCATATAAAACCATATTTTACCCACCATCAAACTTAATAATTATACCCAAAATCTAAAAAAATATGTAGTAATCTTTAGACAAAATAGTCAAAAAGCAGACCATTATAAACAATAAGAAAATGAACACTGTTCATATTTTTTACCGTTCCTCCTTCATTTTTTTTTTCGTTCGTCGGTCATTCGTCAAAAAAAAATGAACGTACAGCGTGAACACCGTTCGTTCTCAAACTTTACTTTATTAAAATAGAAGATAACACGTCAAGTGTTATCTTCTGTATTTCTTAAACACACTCACGCCTAGATACTCAATACTTAGGTGTTCTCTTCTCAAGCATAAAAATAACGGACTGACAAAAAGGGAAAAAAAAAACATTGTTCAAAATGCCAACAAAAACAAAAAATTGCCCGCTAAGCGATCCTTAATATTTACAATCCTAAATATATGTACTCCTTTTCTTTTTAATATGACGTGATGTCTCATGATATTTTTCCAATCTTTAAATATTTATCAATGTAGTTTTCCTACGTCAAAAGTACAAGTTATTGTTTTTTCATACTGTATATTCCTGAAAATTGTTCACATTCCATGTATATACAATTTTAATGCGTAGATGAGTAGCTTATTTCTTCCCTTATATTTTTGTTGTTGTTGATTTTTTTGTCTGGCTGCTCTTTCCTTTAAGTCCTTTAACGTCTACTTAAGCCTAATTGATGCAATTCCATCATACCAATAAGGGAAAGAAAAACAAAATCTTTAAAATATTGATTTTTGAGGACGTGTTCTTTTCCTTAAATGAAGTCTTATTTCTCCACAAAACAAAAAACTATGATCATTACTTACACTTTCAAATGAAACCTTAAAAACTTTTATATTGTCAAGAATTATTAGTAATATTCCTTAAATAGAAGTATTTCCGATCCGGAATATATTTTAGTTTACTAGCGTTAGTATTAAGCATTGCCCGAAGTCATTAGGCGTCGACTATTAGACTCATTTTGTTTTTATAAGAAGACAACCCCCCAACAAATCATTGGTGTTACTCTACGTTTTTCATAAGCAGACTCACACTTAACTATATAATCAAAAATTATACGCTATGTCCTAATGAATAGTAAAATAATTATATCAGTGTGATAATTTATTTAATATGATTTGATGAGCCAGGGAGGGAGTACTTTAGTTCGTTGCTAAAACTCATTTAAAGTCAAATTCATTTTCATCAATTTTAGATAAAATTCTTCCCTTCATTTTTCTTATTTAATATGAGTCGAACTAGCGCCTTGCACAATTTAATTTATTTTTACAAACCAGCGTTTCACATTTTATATTATACGTACAGTTGACAATCTTGTCAGTGCAATTTTGTACACAAGCTCAATGTTACATGCAAAACACCTGCCAGACTTTACTTATATGATTATATTACTATTTATTCGATCAAAGCAAGTTTTTGATTGAACATTCAAATATATATTTATACGTTCTGATAAATTTTGCTTTATTTATATTGATTGTTGCAACTTCTATAAAAATAATTTATGGAAGTACATTAAAAAAGTTTATTCTCGTATCATACAGTTTTTATAGAAATTATTATATAACTTATGAGTGAGTTCTTTCTTGAATAGAAACATAATTAAAGGAATGAGTATTGAGTGAAAATCGTGTCAGTTTCATACAAATTATATTGCTAAAAAGAATCTACAACAGTTACAGCAGAACAGTACAATGCAATGTATCTAAGAAAATTATATAAAGGAAGGCTTTAAATGATAGATAAAAATATTTACATCATTTTTATATGTTATAAATCATATTCAATCATACAATAACCTTCATCATATATATAAATATATATGTATGATATACAATATGTTATTGAAAGAGGATACATTATTTTTCCCAGATCTACTATCATGTACCGAGGTTATTAGGATAAATGCATTATCGTCTTATTTTTTTATTCATAATTAGCAAAAATACCTGTCATTGCCTAGATTTATTAGGCGATGACGAACAGATAAACTTTGCTTGATTAGAATAGAAGATAACAATTCCAAGTGTTACTGACTGTTTTTCATAAACACACTCAAAGGAAGATACTAAATCTGTAGGTGTTCTCTTCTCAAGAATGAAAATAACAGATTGACAAAAAAAAATATTGTTCAAATTGCCAACAACAACAACAAAAATTGCCCCTTAAGCAATCATATTTACTACAATCCTAAATATATGTACCCCTCTTTTCTTTTTAATACGACCAGAGGTCTCATGAGTTATAACCTTGGGAGTACTTTAATCTTTAGATAACTTCTCCAGAGATCATTAATGTTAATCTCCAATTTTCTAGAGCTCACACACACTTAGTTACTCAATACTTAAATGTTTTCTCCTCCAGAAGGAAATAATAATAAAAGCAAGTTAGTACTTTAGTTTCTAGAGTGCTATCTGGTTCAGCTGTAACGCTCGCTCGTTGTTAAAAATCATACTTTTTTACAATATTAATATCTAAGTATAAAATGTGAGTTGATCTATACGCCTGCAAGATTTGATTCATTTTTTAATAACATACATATAACCTTATTGATGTAAAGAGTATTTTTTAGGCAGACCGCTTTTTTGGAATTGATACTTTGAAGAATGGATTTTCTCTTCCTCAGCTGTTGTCATTATTATTTAACTCCAGACTGATGAACTTTTTTATCCTATAACATTCAATTATATTCAAACCTTGATTGAACATTCGTTTGTGGTAATAAAGGACGGAGAGAAACCATGTTGCGGAGTTATAATTGTAAATCCTTGTTGGACTGAGAGTAGAATTAAGGATAGACATCCGACTAATTCTTCTTTATGTCCTTGTTTATTTATTTCTCTTCCTCTTCCCTTGTCACAGCTGATTGTATCTGATCTAATGAAACATGATAACAGCTAAGCTACTTTTCTCCACAACATTTTCCTAATTGTTAGTGTTACCCTGATTAATTTTATACATGTTATTTTTTCTTTCTTTTTTAATTTTAGTAGGATCAAGTATCTACGCAGTAATAAGATACACTTAAAAATGATTCCACGTTATACATAGACAGAGATATACAGATAAACTTTGCCTTTATTTTTTATTATATATAATGAAAAAACAGAACCAAACCCCTTTAATCATTGTTGAAATCGAAGAAATCTTGCAGATGTGTAGATTTTACTAGAATGAATATTATGAGTTTTATTATTTTAATAAGATATATATTTTTATTATATCCCTTTGTGAATAATATATAAAACTCTCCAAATAAATTGAATTAGTTTGTGTTATCAATATTCTGTCGATATTAAAATAAATTATTTCGTTTCTACCCCTTTTAATTCTAGTTCTGCTATAGTCTGACTTTTTATTTCATAAACAAATAAAAAATTTCATTTACATGCGAAAAATCCTCTTTGAGTAATACTGATAGACTCGAACGGTCAGGTAAGCTTATATAACTAGATAAACGGACTCGTTGGGTCATTGCTGGCTGTACTATTGTTATACATTTGCCTTAAAACAGGCCATATGTTAGTAGATGGGGGTACAAAATTCTCGAAAATTGAAAGTATAATTCCGAAAATTTGGATTTTATTGTCACATTTTGAAAAAAATAAATAAAATTTATTTTAGTCCATTTTTTTTTTTCGTCTTCCTTAAAAAAAAAAATAATGTGCAAATTATCAAAAAGTACCCCTATAATGACTCACGTTAAAATGAACATGGTAAATTGTTGTTCTCAATACAAGGTCAGTCGAGAAATCTATTTGGGCCAGTGTTTTTTTCATTAGTTGCTTCAGTTGAATATAGAAATGTGAAGGGTTTAATGAGTTTTAGTTTTAAGCTGTAATTCAAGCTATATTATTCTTTCAAATTATATTCCTAATTGTAGTATAGTATTTTTGAGTAAGCTTGCAAAGGTAAATAAACATTAGACTATAAATAAGAGTTATATGAACGATTTTGTTTGCGTACTTTTAAAAGGACACTTGTCCATATATAGTGTAGGCACTCCAGTATTCTGAAAATTATATTCACATTTTTAATATGTTGTTCTTTTACTCTTGAAGGAATGAAAACTTTGAGGTTTTTCAGTTCATCCCAAAATAACACTCTTAAAAATTATCCCTTTTAAATTTCCATTAATAATTACATTTAAAGTTTATTTCAGTATCTCTTTATTGCAAAACAAATAAAAAAATAGCTGTCAGCCCCATAAAAGTCAAACAAACAAAAAAAAAAAATTAAGAGTGTCCTAAAACTAGAACTGATATAAAAATATTAAATCCGTCATAGTGTTTCAGTGTAATAATAGTGATATTTATTGCAATTGTCAAGAGTTTTATATTAATTTTCCTGCCTGTTATATCATTAAGTGTTAAAGAGCTTAGATAATCATAGATTTCATATATAATCATATATTCATTGAATCGAGGAGATCAAATTTTAATACGTATCAATCGGGATTGCACCTCTCAACCTTTCCCTTAAAAAAAAAAAAAAAGAAAAAAAGATTCAAATTATGCAGGAAATTGTATGTAAGTTAGCTATTACTAATTTTTATGGGTATTGAGTATACTGCTATTACTGTTTCATTTTATCAGCTGAGTGTTATTGAGAATATTAAGCAATACTCAATAACTGATAGAAAGGACCATATAGACAACTAAGGGATTTCGATAGACATTTGGACATAGTAAGGAAATATCTGATTCAAAGCGTGAGTCTTCCACAATGAATAAGTCAGGGATATAAAAGGTTATTATAATGTCAACGTCGACAGAAGAAAAGAAGATGATTTGTTAACCTTTAATTAAACCAATAAGGTCAGTCAGAGTTGAATATTTTTTTCATTTCTTGGGATTGCAAAAAATTATAGAAGTACAGTTCGTTAATGCAAGGGAAAAATGTAGTATATCTCTTGAAAATCCCCCTTTTATCTGCTGAAATCTATGAGTCATTCATTGGTGCATCTAGTCACCTCTATGTATTTATTTTTCTCTATCGAAATGACTAAAGGGAGTATAAGCACCAGTTCTTTAAGGGGAGAATAAAAGGCAGAACGCTTGAAGTGGTACACAAAAGTGTATTTGAAGGATATGGAAGTATAATTGAACAAATGGTATTTTCAAAATCATAAAAAAGACTGAGCTCAAATTTTTAATCAAACTAGGTGTACCAACTGTTATTTATATTTTCTTTAAAAAAACTCAACGGTAACTTCACACGTCTTGCGTCTCTGCCTATTACATTATTATTTCCAACTTTTGAACTATTCTTTATTTAATAATAAGGAGTTTCACAACTTTTTTAGATATAATTCGAGTTTATCAAATTCGGGTTTAAAAAAATTGTCGATGGGTATTAATCAACTGATCAACAACAAATGGAAAAAATTCAGAGTCATTTTAAATATATGAAGATTTTTGTTAAGAAAAGAAGGAATAACAGATAAAAAAACAAGTATTTTGGTGGCCATTGTTTGATTAAGGCGATATATTACTCGTATGTTAGATATATAGACTCAGGTAGTGAAACTAATACCTTTTTTTATTGCCTTATAGTTATACAGAAACTATCTATCAGATACAAAAGAAATGTAAAATTATCTCCAAATGTATCTATTAAATAAAGTAAAGGTTCAAAATATTTGAATAAAGTCCCAAAAAATATGAATACCTCATTTAAATTTTTTGACAATGTGAACCATATTACATTAGAATATGTATATCTAGTGAGGAAAATCGTGTTTATTTTGGAGATGTTAAAAAAGGAAACCTGAAAGTTAACCTGGAGACCCTGACAAAAATAATGTTTTTGAGGAGAGTCATTTAGCTTTTATAACGTTTTATTAGATCAGCTACAACGACAGCTGTGACGAGTGGGAGAATGAAATAAACAAAGGCATTGACAAGAATTACTTCAATGTTGTTCCTTTATCTGAGTCTAACAAGGACTTACAATTATAACTTAGCAAAAATCCTCCTTCTTTTATGAGCACACAAAACTTCAATCAGGTTTTGAATATAATTGAATGTAATAAAATGGAAGTTCAATACTGAGGAGTTCAATAACAATGACAATAGCTGAGGAAAAGAAAATGCAGTCTTCAGATGACAAAGTCTCCCATCAAAAGAAATGACATTCACAGACAACTTGTAGATATTGTAAAAGGATACTTGAATACATTTTACTCCTTAGAAATAACATAACACACAAGGATATTAAAATACTTAATATATCAATTGAAGGTATATCGAGTCATAAAATAACAAACTAGAAACTTTTATATTATATATGTATAAGAAAAAGTGAAAAACAGCATTTAAAGAGAGCATTATCCAAGGATCAATTTAAATCAGACTCGAATATTTCATTATGAGGAGAAAAACCGCTATTGCAATGAGTATAATTCCACCTCCAAAGATCTATAAAGAAAAACAAAAGCGATGATAAATCATTATGATTTGAAAAAAAAAATTAAGATAATCATTACCAAGTATTTCGTCATGTAGTCTGAATGTCGATCCATGTCTTCTATCTGATTTATGTGTTTGAGAGAGTGTTTGGTCAAACTCAATGTCGCAATGTTCATGTTGCTTGGATTCAAGTTCACCTTGTATATTGTACATGTAGCATGTAGAAACGAGAGTTTTGTATGATGAGTGAGTGTGTATCAAGTCCATGACGTATCCATGAATTTCCGCTTAGATAATAATTTATGTAGAATGATCATTCCTTATTTCCTCTATTCACTGCATTTGAAGAACACGGGGGGACGGTCTAAAAATGCATTTTTCATTTGCATTTAAAATATATAAATATGTTCATTGTGAATTCACAAAAAAAAAACACACATATATTTTAATCACCATAAAGTCATAAAAGGGTCTGCTTTATTAAATTATACATACATACCATATCAGTAGCAGCAGCTGATAATGTTTTATGTTTGACTTTTTCATCATATAATGTGTAATGGGTTTATATTCATATAGTGATTTGTGACGCCGTTATCCCAGTAACTTAAAAATGTGCTCCGTATTTTATTGTCAGCTTTCGGTTTCATTCATGTTATCTCTCTCTTATTAGTGCTTCGAACTTGATTGGACAACTACAGAGTGGGGGACACACAACATGCAGTAGCATGATTCCTAATTTTAGGTTTCCACAATTAATTCTTCATTTTTTTTCAACTCTGCTCTTCAGCTTTGAATGTCCCATCACATCCACTCATTTAAGTATTACCAAGGTATAGATTCTCAAACAGCATTAAATAATCGAATAGAGCCTTTAAGTCGAATTTGATCATTATTTTATCCATTTTAAAATATAAAATTTTTATGTAATTGGTTAAGTAAATGAGAGCTTAAAAAATTAGACTGTTACTTGCAAAACTGCCGAGAAAGAAAATTGCCCAAGGCAGAACACATTAAATTTTATCAGAATATGGATTTTAAAAAATATGCATAAAAATATATTTTTCCAAAATATATAATCAGGTGTGTCCACAAGATTATATATATTTATATACTCTTTTTTTTTTTGGGGGCTAGGCTTTTGAATTTTTTTACAAAAAAAATTTACAAATATTTTTTTTTAATCAAAAATCCATAGTTATTCATAGAAAATTAAAATTTTTGGAAAAAATTTCAAAAATCTATAGCTCTTCTCAATAAATTAAATTTTTCGAAAAAAAATTAGAATATTACTTTTTCACTTATTCTGCATAATTTGCCTGAACTACTTATTTTTTAAAGAAAATAAATCTTTAAATTAAATTATCATTCCAAGTTCATTTTTCCATTTCAAATTGTTAGGTTTAACATGGAAATATGGGAATGAAATGTTTGACAATTTTAAATAAAACTATGTATTTCAAAACTTTTTTTTTAATAGCATTATTTTTATTTTACAAAACCTTCATAAACATACTTAGGTTCTTGAAAGTTCCTAGATAGCCTCAATCTATTTATATATATAAAGAAAATAAATACCTTCAGAAAAATTAGAAAAACATAAAATTTTAAACTAAGAAGTCTTTGGAACAAAATAATATTTGAGACACATGTATATTCAGCTAAGTTTTTTCATTCTGGGAATTTCTTTAATAATCAAAAAAATGAAATTTTTTTGTTAATTGTTAAAAATTAATATGAATTTGAACCATTCTTCTTTATTTTCAATCAACCCTATTCAAAACGGCAAAAAATATATTGCAATTATAAGCTTAATATTGTAAACTTAGCCTTTTAATTATAATAATAAATGAAACAAATACATTTCCAAAGTACTAAATTGTCTTTAAAAAACGACTTTTTTTTATTTCAGGGAATTTCAAGAGTTTGATAGGTTTTGTAGTTATAAGTAACTTTGTATGTTCAAAAGCTAAGTAAAGATTTGTGGTTTTTGGTGATAATATTCTATAAAGAAAAATATTTAGAGAGGAACTAGAGAGGAAATTCTATTGAATACAGTCATAACATTAATAGCAATTAATTTTTATGATACATATTGCAAAATTGCCTAGAAACAATTATAGAGCAATAGCAATTTGTATTCGTACATAGCTAAAATATTAATTTAATTCATTTTTTATAATGGCTATTAAAAGGGGTTTTATGGAAGGACTCTATTTTGTTCTTTTGTCATTGACAGTAATGATCTGGAAAAAAAGAGCCCTATTGTTACTACTCCCTTATTCCTTGATGTTAAAGTCAGAATACCCACTATAACTTAAGTATATAATTCACTACTAAATAGAATAATAGTTTCGATTTGATAATAATTAATTGCAGAGCTAATTATTTCCGATGCTTGAGAAAATCAAAGCAAAGTTAAAAGCTGCAGATTTAACAATAGAATATGTACCATAAGTGATTTATAATGAGGATTCATAATTATAATTAGAGCACTTAAACTAATTAATTGAAATTAAAATTAAGTACGTACACGTATTTTCATTATCTTGTGGTAAGACAACATTTCCTTCCACGTCAGATCAAGCATGATCTCTGTTTTTGACACTTGTTTCTGAATTAACTGAACACAAAATATATATTTTAGAAGTAAATATTCACGCATGCATTTTTCATTGAAAAGGGACTCAAAAATTCAACGTGTACTTATCTAATTATGTCATTCTTCCGAATTGCTTAGGTATTCTTTATTTAATAGTAGGAAGTTGTTCATAGGCCTAGAGTTAAGTAGTTGGAAATGAAAAAAAAAAGGAAGGAGAAGGCTAGAGCGAGGCATATGGTACAATCGAACATCAGCTGCCTGTTATATGATTGAGGGGTGGGGGAGAATGTGATTTTTTCTATAGCTGCTATCAATTTTATTTTATCCTTTAAGAGAGAAATTCTAGGTTCATATAAAGTAATCACTAGTACATGAACTCATGAAAGACGGAGAGCAACAATGAGGACTTGTGGGGGAGTTATAGGTGTCAGTCCTTGTTGAGCTCGGTGTAGAATTGAGGATCTATATCGGAGTCATTCTTGCCTATATGCCCTTGCTATGTAAGGAGTAGGATTTGTGTTTATTTCCTATCTCACACCAGCTTAGAGCTGATCTAATACAACGTCATGACATTGATATAAGCTAAATATTCTTTAAAAAACAAAAAGACTTATTTAAATCCTACTTGATGATGACTTCTTTGTAAAGAAATCAAAATGGGTGTGAGAAGAAAAGAGGAGTAACAGATATTGTACTACTGAATTAAGACCCGGCCTGTAATATGTTTTATGGGGCTGTAAGAATTACTGCTATAAGGAGGAAACCCTTCTAAATTTAAAAAAACATTTATTGCAGAAAAAATATTGTAATTAAAATTTGGAGGTCATACATTTCAGCGTGGTTCTTTTGGGCGCACTTTTTTAGCACAACTTCTTTTCTGCATCGCTCTTTTCAGTGCAATCAAAATTTTCCATGTTTATGTTGACTTTCATGCATAAATAAATACATTAATAGAACATTGATACCAAAAACTATATTTATTTATATTTCATGTTATTTAATTTCCAAAATTTAGTCAAAATATTCTATATTCTGTTTCAATTTTAGCCAGAAATGGCAATATGATCCGTTTGAATTTATCAGAATTATCGTTATATTCCTAATATCCATAGAAAAATAAACAAACGAAGTTAAATGCCTCTTTTCAGGAAGCATTTGGTTATACTGGATCTCCATTCACCCATCGTTTCCATTCCCAATAATTAATATTATTCTATTTGGATATCCTAGTCATATGCCATCTGATCCTTGCTTCAACTTCATTTCTGTTCAAGGGATCTCGGTTTCTTTAAAGGAAGGATCTTTCATTGTGCAGATGTCCTTCACATCAAGATCTTTGATCTTGTGAATCATCGCCTCTATGCTCAAGAATACATCAATTCCTCCAGATCTTGTAAGGAATCCTCGTATACTTCTATAAGAACTAAGGATTTTCATAAAAAGATAGAATAATTGACTGAAATATCCAGTGAGAAATATACAATTATCTATCATCTTCCATTCACAGCTCCTTTAATTAAATTATTGAGTATATTCCTCCTTAAGTCGACTTTGATTTGTCTCCTACTCTAAGAAAACATTCATTGATAATAGTCCTGAAATGCAGAAATCATTCATATCTATTACATTGATATGATGTAGTTTTTGATGTGCGGCTTATATGGATAATTTTATTTCCTGAGTATCATTTAAATATTTGCAAAAATATATCTCTAAAGAAATAATAGTCAAAATCACAAGTCATACTTAAGAAATCATATTTACTTATGTTAGCAAGATCATTACTCTAAGTTCTAAATTTTATATTTAGGCTAAATGACGCATTAAGATCTTATTCATAGTTTGTTTGTTTTTTCACACGATCATTTTATCTTTATTACATAATATCCAATTATTCTTAATATATCACTTAATTCTTTACTATTTTGATGTCTTTTATGACAAAAATATATACCTAGTATTAAAAAAATAATAATGATAACT
>NW_027290200.1:0-6279 GCF_016086655.4 Lepeophtheirus salmonis | reverse complement strand
CCGCAGGGTTATATTTGGGGGAGGGGGTTGTGTTTATTTTTCCAAAAAAAAAATTTCGAAAAAAATTTCAAAAATCCACATTTATTGACAACAAATTTCAAAAATCCAATACTATTCACAGACAATTAATTTTATTTTAATTCAAAAATCCATAGCTACTCTCAAACAAATAAGTTTTTTGCAAATAAATTTCTGTTTAGGATAAACTGAAATTTTTGTAAAAAAATTTCTAAAATTAAATTTTCTTGTAATAATAAAAAATTCCTTTAGTTTCAGCTCATCCAATCCTCCTCTTTAATCCGCCTCTGGCATTTAATAAATGTATCCATAGGACTACCCATTCAATATTATAAGGCATGTCAACACAAAAATTTTATACTTGAATTAATTAGTTATCATTAATTTCTATTAAGAAATTATTATAATTTATCCTTTAGATGTCCTGTAAATCAAATAAAATAAAGTAAAGTTCATTTTCACAATAAAAGTATAAAAAATTGAAAGATTTTATCCCCAATTTGAGGCCAAATTAACCTTTTCATAAATTAAATGAGAATTCTAAACTATTGATAAAATTCTACTTAGAAATCTCAAATCATTTCAGAAATACAAAAAACAAACTCTATAATTGATCAAAATATGTTATATATATTAGTGTGTGTGTCTATGGAGTTTTTGGTGTCAAAATTTGGGTAATTTTACACAAATTTTTAAAGTAATAAAAAGCTAAAATTGAGCATCATTTGGTGGGTCCTACCACTCTTCAAAGTTTTGTAAGGTTTCCATTTTAACAGATTTTGACTGTATGTCTGAAATAATACAAAACATATCTATTAACATAGTAAATTTAGACTCCTGGGTAATTGTAATAGCAACAACTCTTACTTCCTTCAATCTAAAAGGATGTTCCATTTAGGTAATTGGGGAATTTCGTTATTCACCATGAGATACAATTGGAGTGTTCAATGAGTTAATACAATTTGAATAAATTTAGTGAAACATCACTTCTTTTACAAAAATCTTACTTTTTGTTGTTCAAAAGTGTTTAAAAAGTTACAAATTAATAGCATATCTTAGCGAATAAGAAAACACTTTGATAATCGAAATTTTTTTCAAAAATCCACAATTGTTCACAAAACTTTAATTTTTTGGAAAAAAATTTCTAAGGCCTATCGTTATTCTCCAAAAATAAATTTTTTGGAAAACATTTCAAAAGTCAACAACTATTCAATAAAAGTTAATATTTAAGGAAAAAATCTCAAAATCCACAGTTAACTACAAAAAATTAAATTTTTTGGAGAAAAATTTCAAATATTAAATTTTTGGAAAAAAAATCAAATATTATATTTTTGAAATAAAATACAAAAGAACATAATTCTGCACAGAAAATTAAATTTTTCGGGACAAAATTTGAAAAATAACTTTTTTTGAAAAATATATTGAAAAATTTATTCAAATTTTTCGAAAAAATATAATATGGAAAATTTAATTAAATTTTTTGAAAAAATAATTTATAAAGATTAAATTTTCTAGTAAATTGAGTATTCAGTGAGTTTATACAATTTGACTGAATTGAATGAAACATCTTCTTTTTTTGCACAGTACTCATTATTTGTCATTCAAATGTCTTTAAATAGCGAGAAATTAATGCCAAGTCAGAAAAGCTAAAAAAAAAACCAGGACAATCAACGAAATTCTTTCATCCCTAAGAATCCTTTGTGACTCGTGGAGAGCCCAAAGACAATTGTTGGTTTTGTTTATCTGGATTGGAAGTGGATTTAGTTATTTTTGGAGGGAAGCATATTCTCATTCTGTCTATTGTACACCCCCGGACTTAATTGGATTTAATTAAGGTTGGAGAGAAAATTCAGAGATTTAAAAAGGCATTGAAAGAGTACATTGCTGGTCAAAAGAAAATAGTTATTTTTTAGGAGCCATTGTTTAGACAAGCTATTTGACAAATAATTATCCAATTTTATTTAGTTATTATTACTTAGATGTCATCACATATTACCGGGTGCATTTTATACAGTGCTCCGTTTTTTATATACCAATTATAGTTTTCAAAAAAATGTACTATAATATACAAGGCGCACTCTATAACATAAATGAAATCTCACAGGCGCTTTTTTTTATTATTAATTCTCCCAATGTTTGAGGCATTTCTATAAAAATATTTAAATATAACAAGAGAAAAAAAAATGATTAATAATTAATATAACATAAAATAGCTTTAAACAATAAAAGAAGCACTCACACTTCCTCGTTGGGATAATTCTGTGCTTGTTCTGTAAAAAGCCAGGTGACATTTGAGCGGTTCCAAAGGCCTCGTGCATCCATCTATTTTATTAATCATTACTGATTTTTTAATTAAAAGTAATAAGTTTTTTGCTATGGCCAGCTCCATGCACCCTTCAATCGGTCTGAAAAGGAAAGTCCTTACCCTTTCCCTTAATTTTAATTTCACAAGGGGGAAAAAAAGTGGAAGGTATTTTATATTACATTTTAAAAAACAATGTGACTTTAGATGAAGTTTATAAATGACTTAAGGTATTAGTAAGCTGCCTCATTAAATGATATAAAAAATTATCTCTCAATCTGTTAGTACTATTTTTCTATTCTTGAGGAGAGAATGTCTAAGCATTGATTGAGTAGCTACATGTGCGTGTGCTTATGAAAAACCGAGTGCAACACCAAGGGTGGGTTGGTGTGGGTGTTATCTTAATATATTATTAAGCAAAATTTGTCTGTTTGTCAACACCAATGAGCAATCGGTAGAGCCGAAAACCTCCTCCTAAAATCAAATTGAGTAATGTTTCAAAGTTATGGTCGATATGATCTTAGTTTTTGGATTTTTTTTCGAAAAATCAATAATTAAATTTTTTTGTAAAACAAATCTGAAAATTTAAATTTTTTACTCAAAAATTTTTAAACTTTAATTTGAAATATTACATTTTTTGTAAAAAAAAACCTCTAAATTTTAATTTTACATACTAAACTTTTCATTTCTTTTTTATCCAATTTCAAAATAAATTATTGAATTTTTATCCAATTTCAAAAATAAATTATTGAATTTTTTGGGAAAATATTTCAAAAATCAAACATTAGATTTTTTGGTAACTTTTTTCAAAAATCTATAGCTATTCAAGGAAAATTATATTTTTGCAAAAATAATTCAAAAATTAAATTAAATTATTTAGAAAATAATTCAATAATGAAATCAAAGTTGAATTATTAAATATTTTGAAAAAAAAATTAAAATATTAAATTGTTTAGTAAAAAGTATAAATTCCTAAATTTAGGGGATGGCTACAGCCGCTCCAGCCCACCCCTGCGGAATCCTCTGGAGATACACAATGTATTAATATGTATGCAAGGACACGTTACTAGAATTTTAGAAATTACTTGTTTTATATAGAGACCAAACGAAAAACTTAATGATTGGCAGCTACCAACTATCTATAACAGACATCATTAAATTGATTGTATTTCTGGAAAAAAAAAAACTTGAAATGAATGCATAATGGAAAGGATTCAACCAGTTAAAATATTTATGCGATTCTTTATGATGAGATTAACAATATTTGGACCAAAGTTTCGATTCCAACTGTACTAAAAAGCAAATTATTCAACTGCTGATAGCCTATTTTTTTTTTTTTTTTTAAATAACTCAATTTGAAAAGATGTCCCATAAGCAGTAGAAATGACAGTTTTCAAAAAAAAAAAAAAAAAATGATAATAAGTATTTTGTGTAGTCATTCGAAAACATTTTTGACGTAGCTGATTCAAATGCACTGCATAATAAATAATAATATATATCCTATATTGTTAACATTTTAGAATATTACTTAAATTTACATTTTAGAATATTACTTAAATTAACATTTTAAAATATTACTTAAATTAACATTTTATTATAAATATTAATTGAAAAACGTAATAAAATGTTATTCAAAACGGCTGTTTTTTGCCCGGATAACAGCCTTAAACATCTTGAAGATACTACCGCAGCCAGCAGATACCATTTATTCTGGGGTATGCCTCCATGATGCCTCAGTCGTGGCTGTCAACTGATAATTTGTTGGTCCGAATAATGACGGTTCTAGGAATATTGGCCGAAATATTTTTTTCACATGAAACTTTGCCGAGTGTACATTTTACGAAGGACAATTTGCTGAACGGACATTTAGCCGAATTACCATTTGCCCAAAAAATGATATTACATTTATTGATATATAGGCTTCCATATTTTAATTGAATATAAAATGATAGTATGATAAATAGATATTGTTCATAAAGGTAAATTATTGAGTGTTCTTTTGCAGAAAAATATTTTTATTATTCATTAATGATCATTTTATAAACGTAAAACGGTAGTATATGGTTAGAATAAAGTTCGAATCTACCGCTGATGCGTTTTTAAGCACCAAGAAACCCTTCAAGTATGCTTTGATACATTCTGACCCACAGGTTTTGTAAATGAGCTCCTATGCAATCATATATATCAATAATTTAAGATCATTTTTCGGCCAAATGTCCCAAATGGTCCTCTGACGAAATGTCCGTTCGAAAAATTTTCCTTTAGGTAAAAGTGATCAAAAATGTTTGTTATGTGGGAGAGCATCAACTTGCTAAAAAACCGATTGGGAACCCATGGAATTCCTGATGGGTTCAGGGCAATACTTTTGTCTTGAAGAAGTCCTAGTAAACAAATGTATTAATTATTTTGAGTTAAACCCTATGTCTCACTAATTTAGCAATATCTTGTATACCGAAAAAAATACATTGGACATTCTTCCTTTCCCAAATTTTTGTATGAACATTCATGCAGAGATTTCAATGATACAAATCTGTTTTCTTCGTATTTTTGATTAAGATTTTTAAACTACAATGGGATCGTATCTAGTGGTACACATTTTATTATTTTCAACATTTCAAGAATAACATTTAAACAAGAGGTTTTGTGAGGGCATTTATTCAACAAACTCATCTGAAAATAGTGTTTGGGACAAATTTAATTCAATATATGAGCCCTCAGCTCTAATAATTACCTCAATACTATACCTAAATCCCTTGCAGGATTTGACTATGTTGTCGGACTTGACCTTGGTCCACTCCTTATTGATGGAAGCCTCTATTGGATGGACACTCCTGTGAGGATTAGCAACACCCTAGCCTCCAGTTCTCGATTGTTTTATTTATTATTGAGTCGAAACATTTCATAAGGAATCTCGAGTCACAGAACCTATTTTTCACCGAGTATGAGACAGTCAATGCATAAATTTAAAATTGATTAAAATTTAAATTAAGTGATCCACTAACTAAGATCAACCCTGGATATTATAGGGTGGCTCTTATTATGTACTTTTAAAAAAATCAAGGTTTTTATCTCACCCGCCCTCTCAATCAATCAGTTTAATAGTTAATATATATTGTGGATCCAAAATGTGGAACATTTGATCGACGTTCACAGGTTATTGTCTCTTAAAATTATGACTACAATTTTAACTTTATCAACATTTGCTAAAGTTTTTATTTTTAAAGACAGAAATGAACGTAGAATAAATGTAAATTCATGGACAACTGAAGAGAAAAAAGGGTACCCAAATTATAAATAGATATTATAAGGTGTTTTATTTAGCATAAATCAACAATGATAGTATATTTGATAAAAATTTATTAGACACTTGGTATCAAAAATCAAGATTTGAGGTGTAAAAATATAGGGAAAAATCAAAATAATTGCACTCCCAAAAAGGTAATATTTACTATTTGGCAGCATTTTTGAACTAAACTAATAATTCCGTGAGGGAAGTTAGGCACAAGTTGTTAAATATTGATGTTTAAGTTATAATACTTTATAATATAAAAGTTATATTACTTGATTTAAATCAATATATATATTTTTTAATAGGGTCTTTTTTCACAAAAATATACATTATGTTAAAAAAGTACCGGGAATTGTTAATTTAAATTGCTCGCGGTGAATGTATTTGACTACCAAATTCTTGGTAGTCAGCACAGCACTGTCTTTCATTATGATGCCAAGTTTAAGCGCTATTTGTAAACCAGTTTGCTTGCAACAGCTGGATGAGTCAGGCTATCACACTAGTGCTCCACATTATTTTTCCAATGAACGAAATAATTGAACAAAGAGTTTGCCTTAAATTTAGAGTTTTGAACCAAATTTCATGTGCTGACACGTCTAAAATGATAGAAAAAGGTTTTGGTGAATCAGTTTTCTCAAAAACCCGTACATGGGAGTGGTACAAACGTTCA
>NW_027290199.1:0-1141 GCF_016086655.4 Lepeophtheirus salmonis | reverse complement strand
AAAAGGTTGGGATTCACAGGCCCAGATCTAAAATTCGGAATTCCTTCCACCACACTGCCACATAAACTATAATCACTCAACTCACTAATAAGCCTAAATGGCTCTATATTCGTTAACACACAAAATGTATACAACACAGCTGAACACAATTATACACACTGACTATGGAGGAACGCGGCAAACAAGAAGTAAAAGAACAATAATTAAATTTCTGAAGTACTTAGATGTAAATAATAAAGAAAAAACAGAAATAAGTAAATCTCCAGGAGATTAATTTCTCTATTTAAAATCAAAGGAAAGTGATATTATAATTATTACTAATTATTATTATGGGTAGAATAATTGTGCAAGTCCTCATGGGTATATTTTTAAAATCATTTATAATAAATGTGTATTCTGTCAGCGGCTTGTAACTGGACAACAAATGTGTTTAATCTGCGACTAATATAAATTCCACTCTTCAGCACAATGCAGCGTTGCCATTGGGGGAAATGACGATGATTTGACAAACATAAAGTACTTGCATTTCCAATCTGCCGAGTACCACCAAGAATATAAAAAAGGAGGTAATAACAAGCAAAAAGAGCAAGCGAATCGAATGATGCAACTCTCCTCACGGCGGTGAAAGGAAGCTGAGGTAGTTCCAAGCATGGACCGTGGAAAAACAGATCCCCGCAACGTCTGAGACAAGATATTATAAATTAGGCACAAAAAATGGCATCTTTAAACAACTCTATATAAGAAGCCAATTTGAGTCATGCAAGGAGTACGTACTTCCTAAGTATTAATTAAGTTCCCAAAGAGAATGAAGAAGTCACTTTGCGACAGACCGCATCAATTCTGTCAGATAGAAATGGACAAGGATTTAAGCAGTGCAATTGCATAAACTCCACCCAGTGCCAAACAAATATGTGCATTTGCAAAAAAAAACAAAAAAAAGCAACCTCTTTAGCAGCAAATGCCATAATAGCAATTAATGTAGCAACAAATAGTTTATTCCATTATTGTTTAATGTTTCTGAAAAAAAAATATTTCAATAAAAAAATTCATCTTCAGAAGGATGATTTTAGAAATTATTATATTGATGTTTAGGATTATTTTGAAATAAGTTTTTTTTTTTTAAGTTTTGAAGAATATAATA
>NW_027290198.1:0-4293 GCF_016086655.4 Lepeophtheirus salmonis | reverse complement strand
CACACTGTCAGTAGCACCTGGTACTTGCTATATTAGTACTGCCTAGACTGCTGAGGTAATCATGTGTGCATGTGTGCGTGCATGTAGTACCTGCTGCATTCTCTGTGTATGCGTACGTGCTTATGTAATACACTAGCCGCATACATGTATCTAATATTAGCTACTATACTACTATATGCTTCTACATACGTGTACTACATTACCACACGCATGCTACTAGCATAATACATCTACATTACTACATGCACATGTATAATACATATACGTATTACTGTAGGGAGTAGTAGAGTGTTATATATATATATGTGTACTACGTGTTTTGCACGCACGCATACATAATATATAGTGTCTTATGCAACATACTGTATACTACATACTGCATACGCCATCTGAATGGATATATACACTATACTATTATATGCTTCCACATACGTGTACTACATTACCACACGCATGCTACTGCTACTACTACATACTACTACATACTATACTACTACATACTCCCCACATACGTGTACTACATTACCACACGCATGCTACTGCTATTACTACCACATACTAATATATACTACGCAGCCATATACTAGTATTAATACAAGTACCTACAGCACAAGGATCTATACTAGTATGTTCTTACACCATCTACCTATTATAACATGGCCGGCATGCAATGCGGTACTTTGTCTCCGTGTGCAGGTGCGCAGCTAGTGGCGTACACGTTGCTTAGAAGGTGCCATCCAGGCCTGCGTTAGATGCGTAGCTAGCAGATAGCAGTACTTGCCTGTTGCCTACTGTAGATAGCTACGCTACCACACAGTGCATGCAGCAGGTACTTCTCTTCTATACATACAAGTATGCCGGCATGCAATGCGGTACTTTGTCTCCGTGTGCAGGTGCGCAGCTAGTGGCGTACACGTTGCTTAGAAGGTGCCATCCAGGCCTGCGTTAGATGCGTAGCTAGCAGATAGCAGTACTTGCCTGTTGCCTACTGTAGATAGCTACGCTACCACACAGTGCATGCAGCAGGTACTTCTCTTCTATACATACAAGTATGCCGGCATGCAATGCGGTACTTTGTCTCCGTGTGCAGGTGCGCAGCTAGTGGCGTACACGTTGCTTAGAAGGTGCCATCCAGGCCTGCGTTAGATGCGTAGCTAGCAGATAGCAGTACTTGCCTGTTGCCTACTGTAGATAGCTACGCTACCACACAGTGCATGCAGCAGGTACTTCTCTTCTTATCTCATCTTCCACAACACCATGATGCATGTGCAGGAGTGCCTGTCCGTATGTATGCATGCGTTCATGCGGTACTTTGTTTCCGTGTGCAGGTGCGCAGCTAGTGGCGTACACGTTGCTTAGAAGGTGCCATCCAGGCCTGCGTTAGATGCGTAGCTAGCAGATAGCAGTACTTGCCTGTTGCCTACTGTAGATAGCTACGCTACCACACAGTGCATGCAGCAGGTACTTCTCTTCTATACATACAAGTATGCCGGCATGCAATGCGGTACTTTGTCTCCGTGTGCAGGTGCGCAGCTAGTGGCGTACACGTTGCTTAGAAGGTGCCATCCAGGCCTGCGTTAGATGCGTAGCTAGCAGATAGCAGTACTTGCCTGTTGCCTACTGTAGATAGCTACGCTACCACACAGTGCATGCAGCAGGTACTTCTCTTCTTATCTCATCTTCCACAACACCATGACTCCGTGCATGTGCAGGAGTGCCTGTCCGTATGTATGCATGCGTTCATGCGGTACCTTTTCTAGGGACACATCAGTGTACCATATAGGCAAACAAAGCATACCAGTATGTGTATGCAGGAAAGAGGGTGCAGGTCTGGCATATGGCTGCCCACATCCTCTGCTCCGGTGGTTAGGTCTTGGTTTGGGTCCTCAGATCCAGACCTCCAGATCCACCACCTAATCAGGACCTCGGACCCCGCCAGGGGACCCTGGGACCCAGATTAGCCCCAAATGGGCCAAAATGGCCAAAAATGGGGTATTTGGGGACTATGGGGAATTAAGGGCAATCTCCTCCATGTCTCGCCATGCCCGCAAAAATGACCCATTTCTTCATTTTGCTTCAAAGGCAGGTACTTAGGGGTCCAAATCTGGCACCCATTTTGGGAGGATTCGGAAAAGTGATTCCTAGCCGAATTCCTCGTGCAAAAAGTGGTGTTTTTCGCTTTTTGACGTCCCCCTGCAAAATGGAGTTGAGGCATATTGGCCCTAAAAATGACCCCAAAATGCACTTTTTTTTGGGGGTCAGTTTGTAGGTCATTCCATAGCCGAATTCTTAATGCAAAAAGTGCTGTTTTTCGAAAACAGGGTACCCCCGAAAAAAGGGCCGGTTCGCGACCACTTTTGGGGGTCAAATCTAGGCGTTCTTTGTAGAACGTTATGCATCCGCTTTGGGACCAGTTGGGGTCCCAAGTTTTGGCGTTTCTGTACGAAACCCCAAAAAGGGTCCATTTTCAGGGACCTCGGATCCCAGATCCTGGGATTCCAGATCCCCAGACCACCAGATCCCAGATCCCCAGATCCCAGATCCCCAAATCCCAGATCCCAGATCCCCAATCCCAGATTCCCAGATTCCCAGATCTCCAGATCCCAGATCTCCAGATTCCCAGATCTCCAGATCCTACGATGAGATGATAATCGACCTACTTATCTACTTGTGCTTGGATGCCACGCATGCACGTGTGTGGCATTGTCTTTTGCCTGCGTCATTGCCCTGCAATACGCTGGCATGCTTTCCCTTGCACATCTGCATGCTGCACATGCAAGTACGTAAGTTACAGAAGACACGTACGCAGGTAGGGGTATGTGGATATGTATATAGTGTAAGGCACAGCTATGCGTATGATGTAGTACGTTGTGGAGATCAATAAAGAGCTCCTATTAACAGTATAACACTACGCTACTAGCTGCTATGTGCTAGATACGGTTATGCGTTCGCATACGATATCCTGGTGCTTTGTATCTTAGTGGCAGGATATACACTAGCTCCATCTGCTTACTACTATTACCTGCTACATATAGTTATGTTGTATAACATATACATTACCTGCTACATATAGTTATGTTGTATAACATATACATTACCTGCTACATATAATTATGTTGTATAACATATACATTACTTGCTACACAGGTGTACGCAGCTAGTATGCATACGTTGCATGTGCATGTTCTTCTTTGCATGCGCGCGTGCTACGGATACACTACACCTAATGCATGTGCTGTCCTTATATGGCAGTACGAGAATACCCAATGTAAGGGTTCTTTAAAGGACATCAAGGGTCGGGCTGTTTTAATGCATGTTTCTTTGGGTTGCGCATTTATAAGTTTTGCTCTGATAGTAAGTTAGGAGGCAATATACCCTTAAAATGGAACTTCTGGCGAAATGCGGAACATGCATTTAGGCCGTCAAACCCGTCCTAGCGCCCATACGCGCGCGCGCGCGTATTACAGTACCTCGAGAAAGAACCAATCGGTCGATCTCAATTAGACCCGGGCGGTCTATATTTAGATAGATCCATGTGGGTGGTTACGGTCTGCACGTGCATATGTAATTGTGTGTGCATGTGCTGCTCTTCTTTACGCATGCATGTGTGCGTGCATGTGATACCTATACATACTATATATGTGCCTGCTACAAAGGGTGCTGTGTTGTATGCAAGCGCGTTGTGTATACTTGCATCCTGCTAACAAATACGTGGCTGTATACACATATGCTACGTGTGCCTACCTGCTGCATGTATATAATATGTGCATGTAGTACTTTATCTTCTACAACACCATGACTCCGTGCATGTGCAGGAGTGCCTGTCCGTATGTGTGCATACATATGTACGGTACCTTCATATATATAGAACAGTGCATGCATGTGCGCATGTGCTGCTCTTCTTTACGCATGCATGTGTGCGTGCATGTAGTACCTGGTTGTATATAGTATGTCGAGGTGGTTACGGTCTGCACGTGCATATGTAATTGTGTGTGCATGTGCTGCTCTTCTTTACGCATGCATGTGTGCGTGCATGTTAAAGGACATCAAGGGTCGGGCTGTTTTAATGCATGTTTCTTTGGGTTGCGCATTTATAGGTTTTGCTCTGATAGTAAGTTAGGAGGCAATATACCCTTAAAATGGAACTTCTGGCGAAATGCGGAACATGCATTTAGGCCGTCAAACCCGTCCTAGCGCCCATACGCGCGCGCGCGTATTACAGTACCTCGAGAAAGAACCAATCGGTCGATCTCAATTAGACCCGGGCGGTCTATATTTAGATAGATCCATGTG
>NW_027290197.1:0-1827 GCF_016086655.4 Lepeophtheirus salmonis | reverse complement strand
TCATGTTTTAAAAACCTTAATTATAAATAGTAATAATAGTAGGCGTATCTATATTTCAAACTTTATAATCAAAGCATCAAAAAAACATAAACCCTTAATAAAAGTTGGACATCAAAATAAGAACATCTTTAACTAAATCCCATAAACAGATATATACTTATAGTAGAGTGTCAAAAGAAAACGTAAATTTAGTTACCTGAAACGCTATAAAAACCGTTCAACAAAAATATAAAAGCTATACATAGGCTAAAAAATATATCTAAAAAAAATAATTGTTTTAATACAAATAGGTCAAAACATTATATCCTTCTTAAAACATTTATGTGTAGCTTCAAAACAGATAATATGCAAGAAAGGTAATTGTGCAAGGAACTCCGGTTTGGGAATAAACTCTGTTGTACCTTTATGATAATGGCGTAAATTAGTTTTTCTTCATTTCCACTGTATAAGGCTATAAAAAGGTTTCTCTTCAATTTATAAAAGTTGTAATGTTCGTGTAGAAGATTTGCAATAGCTTTGTACAAAGGGTCAATTGTGGATATAATCGAATAAAAAATAGTCGCTTGATTCATCAATGATCGATTAAACAATTTGGCTCTTAACTAGGGTACCAGAAAGAATCAGGTACTTAAGCAATTTCTCTGCTGGAGACAAAAGCAAACTTTTGAGAACATTTAGTCCTTTCTTGAAGGTTAGTTTTCCTCGATCTAAATAGGGAAAGGAGTCAATGCCTCATTGTTTTTCCTCAGTACAGAAGCAGAAATCGATTAGGCACTTAAGCAATCCCAAAATTACTCCAAAGCGTTTATTTTGTTAATTAGACTTCAAATTTAGGCTGACAATTCACGAAAGAAATGGAATATCTTTAGGGAAAACCCACTCCCCTTAATATTTATCTTATTCTTCAAATTCTGGAAAGAGATCATTAAAACCTTTTTTTTCTGATACGGCGTTATTTGTAATATATGGGTAACGCTAGGGATAATATAGGTGTTCGAAGCTTGAATTTTATCCCTCATATTCACCTTAAAAGATGAACCAAACTCGGAAGCTCGTTTAATCTTGGAAGTTATATCCTCAAGGTTTTGTTGCCAACAGTCGTTTCCAATCCAAGTCCCCAATAACCTTATGTTTTTTGCTGTGTGAAAAGCCGGCCATGATTTATTTATAAGACTATCATATTGTCTGAGTGCCTTAGTCTTTTCTGGTTTATTTGGATTATCAAAAAGTTACTTAATAACTGCAGGGTTATTTTCCGGGATTTTATTGTTCGCAGTGGACTGCCTGTAAAAAAAATGGTCAAGTCGACAACGTAACAAAGACATTTGGGATGAGATGGAAGGGAGCAGAAACCAGCAATATTATCTTCCGCTTGTATTTTCTAAATTGAAGGGTCAACACACATTATGAAAAGTAAAAGTAAGGCTGATGATGGGTCTGCATGGTGAACACCTCTTTTGTTGAGAACTTTGCACTTTGACTTCCATATTGGATTGTTGTCTAGGAGTTTGCAAGCAGAACTCCAACCATTCGAATAATGTAGTCGCCAAAGCCTTTTCGATATCATGTTTGGATTATAAATTTGTGGGATAGCGTGTCATACGCTTTGGTAAAATCACCTTCTATGAAGGAATCCTCGTCTATAATAAATGTTAATTCAGACAATGGGATGTTGCATATTGTAATTATTTACATCAAAATCAATGTTTACCTCATTACATTTTAACAAAATATAGCTTTTCTAAAAAAAAAAAATTGAAGGCTGAAAATCTGTTTTTATCTTATAACTTGGGAAAATGTTAGCAAAAATATTAATACATTTTGTCA
>NW_027290196.1:0-1006 GCF_016086655.4 Lepeophtheirus salmonis | reverse complement strand
ATAGCTAAAAATGGAAGATAATTAAGGAACCGAGTGTGTACCCGATTTTTCCCGGTTTCAAAGTTAAATTACCCATGTCTATTGGCTTTAAAGAAATACTTCAATCCCATTCCTATTCCCTAATATACATAAAACATACGTTAACAAGTTTTTGTAAATTAGTTGGGATCAAAAGGATTTTATTATGTATGTCATATTAATATATATATATATAGTTAATTATACAAAACAAAGAACATCAATGCATCTTGGAGCCCCATCCTTTCAAAGGTAGAATAAATGAGGAGCATGCAACTGATGGTTCAGGTTGTTTTTTATTCTACTTATTCGTTCATTAGTTATACATAACTCATGTGTAATTAGATGATTAAGCATAATTGCAATATTTGGTAATCAAATTCATTCATATAAAGAAAGGCACATCCGCTCTACGGTTTTCATTCAACATTTGAGGGATGGACGGTTACGACAGAAAATTCCAACTGCAGTTTTTAATTGTGAGCGGACTGTTGAAGGAAAACATTTTTGCCGGACGGAAATTTTTCAAAAGAATAATGTATAATTTTTGAAACAGACATTTCGTCAAAGTACCGTTAAGGACTTTTGGATGAAAATAATATTTAATATATTGAAAGATGCGATTACATATTTTTAATTCAATGCAAAATGATAGTATATTAAATATATACTGTTCATATGCTATATATGCCAATTAGGTAAATTAATTAGAATTATTCAAAATATAATTATTTTTTTATCATTATATTAATTAAAGATCATTGTTTAAAGATTGCACCGAAGCATGTTCGAATGTAGTTTGAATCTTTAATATTGTAATACTTAAAGTTGATTAAATAATAAAAAAAAAGTGTATTTTCCTAACTGAATAATTCATCATGTCGAATGATAATTAATTGAAAATGGATAAGTGTTAAGTACTTTTTTCATTCGAATCGCTTTCGGGTTTATTTATTATTTTATTTATTTAGAGTACAAGAACAGTAAA
>NW_027290195.1:0-4637 GCF_016086655.4 Lepeophtheirus salmonis | reverse complement strand
AAGGTGTGTCGCTCACGACTATTACAATTTGACAGAAGTAGGAATCCTATTTTAATGACGTCACATATGTGTGGAAAACGCTAGCCCGTACTTGTATTTTGCTCTAAGATTACAAGGAATCTAACTCAAAATATAAGATTTTCGACTTGCAAACTGGGTCTGGCACTATATAAAAGGGGAATTACATTTTATTTTCATACTATACCCTATAGTTTTACTATAATTAAATATATATCTCTTTCTGGAGAGATAAGTAAAAATCACAAGGCAACATAGGCTTATTCAATGCATCATTTTCTTTGGATAGGGATACACCATTATCTTAATTAATTTATTTATTCGTGTTGATATCCTAGATCTTTGCAAGAGTAATATTCCAATATGCCGAAAAACATTTTTTTTTTTTTTTTTTTTTTTTTACAATTTCTGGATTTATTTCCCTTGGAGTTATGAGACTCTGAATAAAAATATAACTGTTTTTAACTAGAAACAAAGATAACCCAGCTTTTAAATATGATAAATATATTTAAATAATTTTTTGCAATTTTTAACATAAGGCATTGAAATATATTCATATCAGTTATCCATATCTTCATTACCAAGCACATAAAAAGCTTTAAATCTTAAAAATAGCTAAAAAATAAATAAAAAGTTTATAGTCTATTTCTGAAGGCTTTGAGGATGATATTGTAATTATACTTTAAAAACTTGGTTGTTTTAAAAT
The DNA here is from genome assembly GCF_016086655.4 of Lepeophtheirus salmonis. Lineage (NCBI taxonomy): Eukaryota > Metazoa > Arthropoda > Copepoda > Siphonostomatoida > Caligidae > Lepeophtheirus > Lepeophtheirus salmonis. Next base: position 3,913 of record NW_027290195.1, on the reverse strand, counting down.
GACTCTAAATGCCAAACCTATTTTTGTGAAAGCTTTTATGGTCATTTTTGTACTTTAGGGCTTAAATAATTATAATAAATGTAGGTTTCAGAGCTTTAGCAAGAATGCTTTACATGTTGTTGTCATTCTATTGATAATATCAATAAAACAATAAATTAGAATAAAAGAATAGTTATTAGCAATGTATTTAATATTAAGTATTACACGCACACTTTTTATACCTCGATACCTTATCCTCTTTTTTGTTCAAATTTACACTCGCTTCCATAGGAGACATTTTAGTATTCTATTGTTTGTTGACAAGGGCAGTTGCATTGAGAGAATTTATAAATTAATATGTCATATTGGTAAGTTATATTCTAAACCTGTACAAAAGTTCATATAAAGAATAAATTTAACATATTTACAAGATTTTTGAAATTTTTTCAAAGAAAAGTAGGTAATTCATATATGTTGTTTAAAAAAATATTTTCAAAAATAAAAATAAGAGTTGACATTTCAAGTTCTAAATTAAAAATTGATGTTTACAACATATTTCAAAAATATGCATAAATTCAATGTACATTAATTTATTATTGTTTTTAATAATTAAGTTGAGATATTGTCATTGCAAAAAATCCAGACTTAAGTACTTTATACAAAATTTTTGATTCATTCGATTCAAGATATGAATTTATTTTACACCCAAAATAATAAGAAAAAAACATTTGACCACCACCTCATTATTATATTTTAATAGTTTAAATGGTTTTAAAGCCTTTTCCATCAATAAATTAACCCAATGAATATAATCAATTAGGTATGAAAGTATTTTATTTTTAGCATGATAACGGAAAATACACAAATGTATTATTCAATTTTTTAAAGAATGACAAATAAATTTAGAATTAATAAAAACAATTACTATAAATCAATTAAAAAATTACATAATGAGTGCTTAAAGTTTTGATAGAGAGGGTTTGAATAATCCTATGCCCCTACTATTTAGTACTCTGGTTTAAATGGATATTTATGTTTTATAATTCGAAAAAGCAAAAAATCTAAAATTAATATTTTTGCTCTATGTGGTGAAAAGATTTATTTCTTAGTGAATATTAAAGATTAAGATTCATTTTTCAAAAGAAGCAAATGAAAAACATTCAATATAGTTATGCAGCATGGTTTATAACTTTTTGTCCAGAGTCAGATTTGAACAATTGATTCAGGCAACGAAAAACAAAATCTTTTAATCCAGTTTCAATCCATAGTTTTCCTTGATTACACCTGATTTTAACAGTTTTTTTCAGATCAATCTAGTTTTCAACAATGTTGTATTTGAATTTTATGAATATTTTAGTCTTTTTATATGTTTGAGCCAACTGTTGAGTAACAAAAAAATTAATCATCCTCATGAAATGAAATTTTATTTGCAAATTTTTTTGTTAATTTCAAATATAAAGTTATATTTTATGAGCGACCATTCAATTATGAGAAAATGGAATATAAGTGATAAAAAAATACAATATTTTAAGTGCTTTGATGAGAATAACTTTTTAAATTGTTCTTATACAATTGAAGTCCTTTTGAAGTATAAATAATTAGAATTTTTTGTACTAAAAGAGTATTTGGTTGTAAGAAATATTGCAGCTGAACGAGACCCTTTATAAATATATTTGAAATTAAACCTTTATATGGGTAATAATACAAATCAAAAATTCTGCAAAAACAGATTTCATACAAAAAACTAATTACAGATTCGTTATTAGTAGAATACTGATCAGAATTGAATGAGGAATTTAAATTTTTTGAAAAAAAATATAATTTCAAATACATGCTTATATTTTAAATGCAAACATCAAATCTTGAGAAAATGCAATTTAAAAGTTAAAAACCTGGAATATTTTAAGGGCTTTGTTTGAAAGAGGAATAACACCCCTGTTTTTTTACTGTTTTTACTCCAAAGGTAATCATTTGCAGCATAACACATTAGGGTTTTGTTTAGTAAAGAGTATTTGGTTCTAAAAGTTATTGCAGCTGAACTAGCCTTTTTGAATGAACATATTTGATGTTATCCCAAAATTAAACCTATAGAAAGGGTAAAATTCTTTAAAGTTCAAATAAAAAATTCTTGAACAACATATATTACCAAAAAAACAACAACATCAGATTCGTAATTATAATGAAACCTATTTCCCAATGAGTCCTGGTGGTGGGATTATAGTGATTAAACATTAACTCCACTGTTAAGTTTACCACTGGAATGAGGGCAACAATGTCCATTTATTTCCCCGAGGCTGACTTGATAATGAGGCTGAGGACAATTTTGGAAGTTTGATTATTTGTAGTTCCCACATATTTTCTTCTGAAAAACTTACTCTTTGGCCCCAAAATTTTTGGTCTATCATTAGTGTTACATTTTGTTCTCTGCTCTTCAAGCCTCTCGTTTGTGCTTTTAAATAAAGTAACTTGTCGTGATGAAGGTAATTTTACCTTAACTACACTGGATACGGTCCTAAGATATCTGAGAGACGGCGACTGAGCATTGATGTATATTTGCTTAGAAGCCTGAACTGGCATTGTGCCATCAAAGCAACGGATAGGAGTCCAGTAAAATAACTTCTACCTTTTAAGAGACATATTCATTTGTTCTAATGTGAACGAGAGCTTGAAGTAATTTCTGCCGAGCAAAAATTAAGAAGCTCTTCACAAACATTGTAAAATGTCTCTTTCTCTATCTGATCGTCGGGATCCCAGAAAAGTGGCAATGTTGATGCTCATCAATTTCTTCTCTTGGCATATATCTACGCCATTTGGTTAGATTTTTAGAGTCTTTCATGGTGAATCAATGAAAGCTCCCCATCCGATTCTTTGATTTGCCAGCATAGCTCCGCGCTATCATGGAGCAGAACACTTATGACCATTACTAATTAAGTAATATAACAAAACAAACTTTTGTGAACCAAGTTTTCTTTGGTTATAATTTATAAAACAAATGAAGAATGTGTCAGCCTCCTTAGGAAAAAGTGAGCGATTTTAAGACGCAATTCCAGTTGTTTTGGTATTCCTTGGATGCCCATAGTATGATTTATATGTGAACATGCCGTATATTATATTGAAACATAAAACATACTACTCAAAACTTCTCAGCATAATTTGAAAGGTGACGAATTATTTATTCTATCAGGTTATGGGTAATTTACATATAACACAGAACAGATTATTTGAACATGATAATATAACAAGAACAGGAAGAGAGAAGGAGAGAAGTTCCTATCATGCTTATTACGATTTTAGGAAAATGACAGTGGACAAAATGTCCAGCAAAAATGGAAGCGGAAAAAATGGCAAGATAAAAAAAAGGAAAAGTGTCTAAATGGAAAAAATGGCAAGATTCTTTTAAACTGATATAATATCTATCACCAATATAATATATAATAAGAGAAATGTAAAGTAAACAAACATGACAGCGGTTCAAATGGAAGGAGTGCTAATCACTTAACTCGTTATTAATTACAATAACATAAGACATGATGGACTATTGATATTGGACAAGACTCTTGGATTGACGGACACGCATTTGCAAAATACTAGGCAAGAGCAGCGATTTCCACTTCGTTATGCTCCATGATGTCTCAGAAGAAGAGTTGGTAGGCTGTGGAGCGACAAACTACTGAGAGGATTCAGGAAGTAGTCAAAGGTCGAGTCGTTGGAGAGTGCGAGAAAAACAGTAAAGCTCAGTACAGTTGGAGAAATCTGAAATTGCAATAGTCTTCGTCTCTTCATAAACCTTCTTTCTTGCGCTAAGAGGACGAAACAGGCTGCATTACGTAGTTATCTAAAGGACTCGAATTCTCAAAGTTGTTTATCTACGACTCTGAATTCATATTTCCAAAGTATCAAGCCAAATATTGCTAATATTGTAGAGAAAAACGCG
>NW_027290194.1:0-523 GCF_016086655.4 Lepeophtheirus salmonis | reverse complement strand
AAAACTGATACTATTTCTGGTAACAGTAGTCACGTTACTGTTTTCAGTGGTAACAAAATTCCTACAGAAGGATCAATACGCCTTCCTCTCTTCCTTGACAACTCAAGGAAAGGCTCTCTTTCCTTGTAACGAAGGTAGATCAACCATTCTTAGGATCTCAAGCCTGCTTAGACATTGATCTTGTTTATCTTCACAAACCATCTTTACTTTGTAGTTATGTACACTCAATGGAGTAGGATTTTAAATATCTCACTGCAAAATACCAATGAATATATTAAACCACAGGTAACTACACTGCTAACCACGCATGGGTAGCTATTCATATTAAAATCTCCACCACGCTATCTCCAAGCCACCTGTTTCTCTTGCACTTCGAGATAAAGTTATTGATTACTCAACGACATAGTACATCAAAGGTTGATCATTTAGATTGGGTTTCACCTATTGTAACTGTCCTTAAGCCGGGCGGGATGGTTTGCATCTACAAGGTCTATACTCAAACGATATCTCCAGTAATGAATAC
>NW_027290193.1:0-853 GCF_016086655.4 Lepeophtheirus salmonis | reverse complement strand
AAATAAATACCTTCATTTTGACGCAAAATATCAGGGGTAGAATGTTTCTTAGTAGGGAAGTGTGAGGAGATTTGTTACGAATGAGACATGTTATACTGCCAATAAATTTTAGACCAATCAATGGCTATTAATTATTGCACTACATCAAAAATACTTTGAAATTATTTGTCTTAGGTAACTAACTACCTGTCATGTTGCCCGGGCGATGAATTATCTTTTAAATTGTGAAATTTATGATAGTTTAAAAAAAAAATGATTTTTTTAACATGTGTCCTTACTCTCCCCTATATATATATATATATATTAAATTGGGCTATTCTCATTTTGAATTGGAAATGGTATTGTTATGAGACAAAAGGATTCGTATGATTATCGTTGCAAGACCAATGGTAGAAAAAGCATCGGAAAATCCCACCGTGGTCCCCAAATGTGAGGAGGAGGATCGAGGAAATAGAAATTAGGTCTGAAACGAAGGAAGAATACGAGCAAACCATAAGGAATTCCAGGGTTGAAACGAGTGATGAAGAAAGTGAACATACGACAAATAAACTTTATCTACAAAAATATTCGGAAATATTAACAGGCAAAATAAGGTGGGAAGGAAACAATGACATTGAAGAACTGAATGAGAAACACCAAAAATTAAAAAAAAAAAAAAAAAAGGAGCACTCACTGGAGAAGATTCAACCCCTATGTGGTTCAGGAAGATAATGGAGAACGAGCGAAAAAGAGGGGAAATGCATCCAAAAATGTATTTTATATTGCTAGATACACATTTGGAATATATACTGCAGAAGTAATTGACTTTGGAGAGCAAGTTCCTTTTAGACACGATTTTACTACAAGAAACCTC
>NW_027290192.1:0-2558 GCF_016086655.4 Lepeophtheirus salmonis | reverse complement strand
GGCTTTTGTTGGGCCACTTTGATGCTCTCTACTTTTATGAATTGGGATAGCTGATCTGCCACAGAATCATACGTCATTTACCCCCATGCATTTCTTAGACGTATATTGAATGTTCTGTCTCTACTTAAACAGTCAGAGACTTTAACCCTGATCTCACTAACATGATTATTGCATGTAAACCCCTTATCTATTGCTAATCATCCTACGTTAATTTTTTTTATCTACAAACACACTGGTAAACCCGTCCCTTCCATAGGAAAGTTTAAGTGATATTTTAAATATAAATACAATTCTCTTATATTATTCAACTAATACATTTTTAAAAATAAGCGGGGCTAACCAATCTGGTCCGGGTTTCTGCTTAATTCCTTCGTCCACCAAGTAACAGTCTGGCTCTGGGAATTTAATTGCAGAGGCGCTGCTGTGTCATGCGTTATTTTAACATATTTGGTGACTTTAGATGAATGTTTTTCTATTATTTTAAAGAAATATCATCCCCACAAAATGCAAAAGTTGTTGTTATTAAAGTTTGTAGTTTCTTCGAAAATTCAGACCATTTCACACTCCTGCAGTTTCTCATTAGGACCGGCTCCACTTCTAATTTCATTCGGAACTTAATATATTTATGGTCGGACATGTTTGTCTTATTAAAACTCCCCATAATTATATATAAAGAAGAATATTTTTGTGGATATTACATCTATAATCGATGACCCAACTCCTCCATAAGGCGAATTTTTCGACCTTCATTGAAAACATTTAATTGTAATAAGGCACACATTTCTTCTATTTGCTCACCTCTTATTTTTAGTCGTTTCTGAGCCAACGAAGAACTGTGAGCATTGGTGTTCATACCTATTATTATGGGTACTTTTTCTTCCTTACATTTAGTTGCATAGGGAAGCTGCACGTAATTTTTATATCTGCATAATACGATACTATTATTCCTTGCTTTTGTTGAATTCTCATGGTAATTGCTTTCATATATAAAATGGAACAAAGAATACTTTTCAAACAAAACTGGGAATTTAGAGTACATATTTCACAAATGTCAACAAGTTTCTACATAGTGTTGCCTGTGGCAAACATAAATTCTAAATTTCACAGAGACAGGAAGTCAGGCTTGGAAGAGCTGTCATAATCGTCATACAATCTCAAGTTTTAAAAAAGGTTTTGACGGGTTCTGAGCTTTTGTCATATTTTCCATAGGCTAGCTTTCCTAGATCCCCTTTCATAACTTATTCCCTAAAATAACAATATGTGCACCGATCGCATGTGTTTACTTTTAGAACACATTTGATCACGTTTAGTTTGTGTTCCATTTGTTTACCTGAGATAACAGATAATGGGGCCCCCGGCTAAAAAAAAAGCGTTTGAGCCCTCTCGACGGAAAAAATATGGTTTTGGCTACGTCCATGATCGTGCTATGTGCACACTCTGCTTTGAAAATGCTGTGTGCCGAACTTCCAACACTTCAAGGCACTTGGAGATAAAGCATGAATGACTATATAAAGACACAACCAAAAGAGCCGAAGCCGTTAAACGTGCAGTGGTGAGATACAGCAAACAATCAAGCTCTCTTGAAGTATTTTGACCTTTCTCAGCTGTGCAAAACTCTTTTTGACGAGTTACCAACAAAGGTACCAACTGAACACGGATAAAATACATTATCACGTCGTCTTGTACTATTCAACGGTGCATTGATGACATGGGAGGTAATAACGTTTTTATTGTAGCCCTAGATGAGATTAGTAATGTGAAAGATATCTCTCAATTGGGTGCCATGACAAGATACTGTGACAGTGACACTACAACTTTGAGAAAGGAGCTCTCCTGTGCAGACCATGTAAGACACAACAAGGGGCGGGGACGTAGCTATGGTGATCATATAGCATTTTGAGTATAGGAGAGTTGATATAAGGAAGGTGTTTGCTGTAACTACAGACGGCGCGCTTCAATAATTGGCAAGCGGAAGTGAGCCGGGAAACTAATTGAGGAAAAGTTGGCCACTCCATCATGAAGTTCCGCTCAATAATTCAGCATGAAAAGCTGGGTGCTAAAATGCCAAATTTTAATTGTAATGATGCCATGACTATAATGGCAAAGGTGATCAACTTCCTTATAGGACTGTCAGCACTAACACAAATGTAGTTTAGATCCCTGCTGTAGGAGATGTACATTTTTGATTCGTGGAATACTTTTGTCAACAAGCTTGCAGTATTTTTAGGTGACATTGTGTCCTCCACTTTCCGCTACTTACAACCCCCTGATGGGAGTAGTCCTCAAAAATACAACATCAGCACTGCTGAAATAGCTCGAAGCACACACTTGAGCAAGAGGCCAAGTTCCAGACCCACTTCGTGGATTTCAGACAGTACAGTCAGATGTTTTCCTTGCTGATCAAGCCTCACAGCTTGAATTAACAGGGCCTAGATACAGCTGTCATCAACTAGATGAATTATAAGGACGTGGGAATGTAGTTGATAGAAGCTGAAAAACTCATCACTTTAGGTGACAGAAGTATACCCAAACTCCAACAGTAAGAATCTATCCCTGTA
>NW_027290191.1:0-4832 GCF_016086655.4 Lepeophtheirus salmonis | reverse complement strand
AAAGGTCAGGCTACAAGGATCTTCTAAGGCAGTTTGTTTGGCGTTAGCTGACTCAACTGACACCGTAACGTCACTGTTGCGGCCGTTCAGATAATTTCATTGAAGTAAAGTGTACTAATTTGGATCTGTCAAACAAAAATGGCATCATCTCGAGGTTCAAAGGGTGTTTATGACATGACCTGCTGTCCCAATTCACTGAATGCCCAGTATTTTGCATTTTCTCAGAAAAATTTGATACTCCAGTGTCTTTGGATCTCAGTCTGTATGAGAAAAGATCCAATTAATATTAAGAATCTTAAGATTTGTGATAGGCATTTCACATTCAATGATTTTGAGCAGAATCTTTAGGCTGAGCTTCTTGACATACAGGCTAGGAAGAAATTAAATAGTGAAGAAATTTTTGTCAGGTACAAAACCAATGCAAGTTACTAAACTGAATGAAGTTTAAAGAAAATTTAATAAGGACCAATTCTAGAAAAGAGCTATTTCAAAATCCAAGTAAGAAAAATGATAGATCCCTTCAAGAATTTCAATCAAGGATACTCAAAAGAGGATGTAACCACTATCCTCATCTTTGGAAGTATTAGTTCTCGAGCCTCTGAATATTTACGTTCCATTTGAGTTCGGATTTTATGAAGAAACGTCCAACCCAAGGATTGAATTGGTCTATAACAATATTATTATTATCTCTGTATTATACACTAAAGTAATACTATTGGCATACATGTAAATCTGTGTGTTTTTTAGCTGGCCCGTTAATTTGCAGTTGGTATTATAAAGAACGAATTTTATTTTCCTTAACAGTTGTCACTATTATTTCATTCCTGATTAGTGAATACTTTTTTTCCTAAATATATTTAATTATATTCAAAACCTGTGGGAACGTTCGTGTGTGCTCATAAAAGCGTAATGCTGAGTTTGTTGCAGAGTTATAATTGTTAGTCCTTGTTGGACTTAGGTAGAATTGGGGATTCAAATCAGTTATTCTAGTAACAGTCTATTTTATATTCTTTTTCCTTCCTCTTATCAGCTGATCTAATGAAACGTCATGGGCATTATACTATCTCTTCTCTAAAACATTCTTCAAATTGTTGATTTACCATATTGTTTTTCGTTTCTTTTAACATGCCCATTCCATACTGGATTTCACTTTTTGACTATTGGTAGTAAACGTTTAGTTTTACTAATACCGAGATTGGTTTTCCAAACGATCCAGATTATCTTCCTGACCATTTTCCCTCTTATTTACAATGTTCGACCTTTTCATCATGACACGACCTTTTGTTGTGTGGATAAGGAAGAGCAGAGATAGTTCACGTAATTTTTGGGAAATAAGATGCAATTGTAAATTACTAATTAAGGACCTCAAGAATCCTGTGAAAAGAGAGAGAGTCAATGCATAAGTGGTTTTCTCCTCAAGAACCTATATTTTTGTAGGGATCCGTCTGTGAAAAAATATTGACAATTTCATAGTTCTCTCGAAATTTGTGTTCTTTGGACATTTTCTTTGAATAGATGGAAAAGACGACAGGATGAAGCTCTTTGGAAGGGAAGCATCTCAAGCATGTGGGGCAAATCTGCTATTTCTTGCTTGATGGGAAATGTCCAAAAGTACCCTTCGTTAACATATTAATTATCTGGAAAATGGCCTTACTTTGAGGAAAAAAAGATCTATTGAGAATCTATCAAACAATCCTTAAAATATGTGCGACGGGAAGTTATCAAGATATTTCTGAAAATTTTGCTGATGAACTTGGGCTTTATTTATTCCTCAAATTACCTTCTCATTTGGACTTCAAGGGTGTTAGTTTTTTCCAAGTCATTGGAGTAAATACATCTTATACCAGAAATATATTCAATCATGCCAGGATTTTGATTATGAAAGATATTCTTGTAAAATACATTTATAAAGTTGTGGAAGACAGCATGGCAACAATTAGGAACTATTGGAAGATAGAGGGACCTTCCCCATATATGTTATGATCATTCCGGAAACTTAAGTCTCCTTGTGTAGGAGTCCATCATAAAAAACATTCTTCCGACGATTGGGTATAAAAATTGATAGTTCCACAAAAATCATTTGGACAGCGTTCAAATAGAAACAAAGACTACAAACTTAGATCAGTTATGCTAAATATAATATGAATGAAGTGAATTACTTGACAATTGACTTTTTCAGGCTAAGTTCATTCTATTCCTCTAATAAAAGGAAAGACTCACTTCTTATCTTTATATAATGACAATATTTTCTGCCACCACCTTGAGATTTATTAGTATTTGAAGATAAAGGAGAAGACACTTCTCACATTTACATACTGACAACTGTAGTAGGTGATTTCCAAAATAATATTTTTATTTTGTCATTTTATTATATCACTAATAGAGTTCATGAGTACTAATAGTTCAGAGGTCAGAACAAAAATTTCATTATTATGGACCTTTTACCATAGATTGTAATACTGGGGAAAATGGATCGAATCTATGTTTGTTTGTTTTTTAATATAGAGTTTTTCCAAATTTTCTGCCGATTGCAGCTTTGGAATTATTTCAAAATCTTTTAAAAATCAGTAAATTATAGATTTCATTGATGACTTAATTGAAGTAGTAAAAATACGTCTCTAAAATTTTCTGCAAAATAAGATGGAGTTAAATGGCTCCATTGAAAAAAATTATATCTAATAAAAGAACAGCACGTATTTATGTTTTCCCTCATCATTCTGGAATTAAGAATGAATGGGTGGTCCTACATTAAAGTTAAATCGTTAAAGCTATTAAAGAATCGCATTTTTCATCTAAGGAATTATTTATGTACAGAAGCTGTTTAGCTGAATAAAAGTAATAACATTTAAATAAATTTGGTTAATGGATCAATTGTTTGAACAAGAGGGAAATATATATATTTAAGGACTTATTGAGCACTCTTCAGAGCCTTCTACCTACATCCATCTCTTCTACATTAAGTTGCTTTTTCTGTAATCTCCTTCAACCTTGAATACGTTTCTTACCTCAAGCCTCCTATGTTTAATCAGATTACTTCTCCAGGTCCTCTTCCTAACTCATCATTAAGAGTTACAGAAAAGTGCTTCAATTGTAATGAGGGGGTTTCTTATTCATTTAAACGATGTAAGATAGAAAATGTAGATGGTATAAATTAATAAATACTTGAATAAGTTGAAAATATTGAAATTAAAAGTTATGGAAACAAAACCGAAATTTCTGAATAATTTACCCTATTGCACAGGGTTATTGAATCATTTTGAGCACTTTGCATATAAAGGGAAATCTGAATGCTCAATGATCATAAACTATATTTCCAAATTAATTTTGCCTTACAAGAAATATATACTTAATTGAGTTTATAGTAAAGAACGCATTACATCAAATGGATAATTAAGAAGAAGTATTATTGAATAAGATCAAAGTATTGTCAATTCGCTTCGTGAAATGGCTAAAATAAAGGAACTAAAAAGTCAGCTTCTACAGGTCCCACCCACTTTTTCCTCTCTTCAACTCCGGATGTTTACTACATTTCCGTCCTTAATGTTGGCAGATATGTTGAATTTATATCATACAGGAGTGTAAAAAGCCCTTCCGTCAAAGATAAAGAATCTGATATAAAGAATGAACAAACATTGAGAACATTAAAGAAAAATTACTTATTCAAGCATCCTCTCGGATGCTTCAGTGACCCTTGTTACATGTGCTTAGAATTGAAATACCGTCCTCACTCACATACTCCAAAAGCAATTTTCTGGCATAGATCCTAACACAAATTTGATATTTTCTCAATAATATTACAATTATATTCGACAAACTCTGGGAGAATTTGAAGTGAAGGGATTCCGTGGATTCACTGGAAGACATTTGGAAAAGAGGGACAATATCAGTCAATACTTTCGTTTTCATATTTTTGTTACAAGTTGTGAGCCAAAGTAGACAATAGTCAAAAGTGCTACTCACTCTTTAATATCGACTTCAAACCTCCAATGATATTATTTAAGAGGGTGAGTTCCTTAAATAAAGATTTCCACATTAGGTGTTTCATTGAAGATTAGCTATTCTTGGCTCGCAAGCCTCCCTCGACCTTACATTGGGTTCTCTTAAAACTACGAGCTTCCTCTGCAATTCTGTTTTCTCGCCAGGAAAAGGACATGAAATCACTGAACAGCGAGTTTGAGGAGATATTCAAGGATGATTTATCACACATTTCGTCTCTTCCTAAAGTATCAGTCCACGTCAATGAAAACGCTACTCCTCGTTACATTAAGGACCGCTCCGTCCCTTTCGCTCTCCGTGAACAAGTTATTCAAGAGCTGAATAATATGATTGGTCGTGGGACTTTGGAAAAAGAGAGCTCGTCTGACTGGGCTTCGCCCATTGTTACCGTGCTCAAGCCAAATTGTACAGTACGAGTGTGTGCCGATTTCACACAGACTCTCTCCGGTTATTAACAAACAACTTCATCCTCTTCCTCACCCTGAAGAGCTGTTTGCTGGTCTCAGTGGTACTCGTGTCTTTTCAAAGCTCGACTTCCGTCATTGCTATGAGCAATATGAGCTGGATTCTCAATCGAGGGAACTCCTGACTATTAACACTCTGCTAGGTCTGGTCCGGTACAATGTATTATCTTACGGTCTAGCAGCTGCTCCTGCTATAATTCAAGCTGCACAGGAGAAGCTCTTGGAGGGTATTCCTAACGTAAAAGTCTACATAGACGACCTACTCATCTACTGGGAATCTGTCAACGAACACCTAGAAACACTTAGACTCGTGTACGAACGTATTCGCAAGGCTGGAGCATGCCTTAATAGAAATAAATGTACGTTTGCTGT
>NW_027290190.1:0-20312 GCF_016086655.4 Lepeophtheirus salmonis | reverse complement strand
GCAGGAGCGATCCCAGTCGATGAAGTTCAAGGACTATTAGTGTGCATCTCCAAACTTCAAATCCATTAATTCCCAAAAGTATTGGAAGCTAATTCTCAGCTGAGGTCCCTCATTCATAATTATTGATTGGATTCTTGTTTTTCTTTAAAGCAAAGTTCCTATTTAAGATGTTATTCACCTTCTTATTATGAATTCATGTGCTTCAGTCTTAAATTTTCTTGCTTTTTTGAAGTCAAAATATAGAAACAATAAGTATTTAAGTTATTTTCATATAGTAAATGGATTGGCGCAAGAAATGCATGATTTTTTTTAATAGCAGAAAAATTGAAGCTAGCATTTCTGGATCCAAATCATCCTTGATATTCTTCTATTATGATATATGTTATTTTCTTTGAGAAACAATATCAAATTCTATATGACATGATCAGTAAGATTGTGTTTATAGTGATAATAGTTTGGTGTTTCTCATTTTCCTCTCATAAAAGTTCTTCCACAAGGACGGGGATGTCCTCCAATATACTTAAGAAAATACATATACTGTTTCGGAGCACAATTTGACATCTTGAACCCCGTATGACAACAATGTAGTATATACCTATCCGCCTCGTGATTTGTGCAATAAACAAGGACTCTTGAAGGCTTGCTGCTGTTCAAAAACATAATGTAATTAATGCCATTATTAGAAGTCCAAAGCATCACAACAGTAATAAACAATAACCCTTCAATAACTAAATAAAAAAGGTGAGCTTTAGGGGTATCGTAGGTAGTGATCATATATATAGTAAAGTAATTCATGAATAATCATATAGATTTTTTTTTACAAGAGGGGAATAGAAATAATGGAGTGACTGGTTAAAAAAAAGGAAAAAAGAGGCAACGTCATTTTTTATTCCATTCCTTCATGAGGAGAAATAAAGAAAAACATGCTAAGCTGCAATCGTGGTCCAATGAACTTCTCATATGCCAAGTTTCTCATTAGAGTCCTAATTATTTAGACTTTCAAAATGATATTTTCAATAAATCCTAGTCAACGAGATTTTGCAATTATTTTTAAGTATGCAAATCCCAAAAACTTATAACGCAAGACCCTATTTGTGGCCTTTATATGTTTATATAATAGGGAATGTTTCATACTTGTATTTACTGCATATATTAGAAAATGTTGGTCAAAAATTAATAGATTCCCATCAAAAGAAAATGAAAGTCCGTTACTTGAATATTAAACATTACTTGAGGACAGTAGACACACATTATACTAATGTGCATAACTATTTCTTCATTTAACAATATAGCAAATGCATTCCATTTCGTATTTAACAATGAATTTGTTTATATTTGCTTTATTAAAGTATTTTTGAGTGACTACTGACTCGTGATAGGAAGAGATTCCATTAGTAGGGAGAAGATGATATCTATACAGACAAGTTTCATTGCACAAAATAAATAAAAAATAAATAGAATAAACCAACGTGCAAGTCGTGGAGAGAGAGAGAAAGTGGAAAAAGGAACGTTTGTTTCGTATCAAAATACATATATGCTCCCTACTTTTACAATCAGTTGAAAAGAGAGTCAAGAAGAGTCTTAAAATAGTAACTTTGGTTACATCCAGTTAGCAATTCAATGATATAACTTTCCTAGTAGACCCTTACTCTAACAAACAAACAAGTAATACCAAGGCTACAAAGTAATTAAAACTGGTGCAGTATGTGTACTTGATTCTGCAGAGGTAAGAAATTATTATTCTTTAGATATATCTATTTAAAAAGTAGTGTGAAGTTCCTACCGTAATCTGACAGTCATTGTATTCAGAAAAGCCGTATTCATATGTTTAATTGATACTAAAACGACAAAGGGTCTTAAACCAACTTTCCAACCCTCCCCAATCGTTTTTCTATCATTATTATTGCTAAAAATGTTTATGATCAAATATTTTATGTACAAATCACAATAAAAGTTCTCCCTGACAACCTCTCTTATAAATAAAAAACAACTTATTTATTACCTTGAGTTTCTTGTTTTTGCTTATTGATACGATAAAATACATCGTAAATACATTTGTACTTGTAGGATAATTGGTAGAGTCTCCCCTCTTTTAGGGTTTTTTTTTTGGGTTGTATCTATATATTTTTTGCTCGGGAGATTTATAAAAATTTCATACATATCTATATTACAGATTTTCATTTGAATGTCAATAATACCTAGGAATAAATGTGTTGAATTTAAAGTTTAAGAATATATATATAACTTCGATTTATGTTTTAAATTCGAAAAAAAGTTTATTTTTCGATGTTTGTTTTTTTCAATGTTGAATAATGACGTGATGTATTTAATTATATTTGATAAAAAGATCTTATCTATTTATGGAAATATCTATACCTTTAGAGATGTAATCTGAAGGGATCAAAGAGCTTTACTAATGTCAAAGGCTTACTGATTTACAAAGTCTTAAATAAATCCCACAGTTTTTATTCTTTTGCGTTGTTTGATGTAGCTATTTATATTTTTTAAAATATAATATGTATTTCATTTTCTTAATAAAGAAGTAGGAATGCCAAGACAAGATGTTTCTCTTTCTCTACAAGTTTTTTAATGTGACCATGAAGTAATTTATGTTCATTAACGTTCAGTATACATATTAAGGAGATATTCGAATGCTAAGGTTTCACAAATACGTAATTAAATGGGTGACATCATTTTTTATTTATTTAGAGAAGCTTAAGTTATACTAAACAAATTTATTCTAGATAAATACAAATAGCTTTTATTAAAACACAACTTCTTCTTTTTGGTAGTTTTAGCATTTTTTTTTTTTTTTTTTTTTTTTTTTTTTTTTTTTTTGTGGTGGCAGACGTTTCATAGTAACAACAAGTTACAGGTTTAAAACAAAGTAGCAAAACAAAGAACACGTGAGTAATATTTTTACTGGGTAGTGGTCGGAGCAACACTTTTTTTGTCTGTTAAGAGCATTGTATATTAATTCCTAATTAACTACGCACTCTCCTTGAATTCACCCTTTTTAACTGAATTGACTTGGTGAATTTTGCAAAGGAAAGAAAAAGTTGCATAGGTTGTTAGGAAAAATGCCCCTGGGGGAAATTTGACCGAAAGAAAATTGCTTGAGGCAGAACACATTAACTTTCATCCAAATATGGACTTTGAAAAAATGCACAGAAAGAAAAAAAGAACATGTTTTTTGAATCACATTATTTATTTATTTTTCAAAGCCCTCTTCAGTTAAAATTTATTTCCCCATAGTTTATTATGAAGAATATGTATCAATCATTCAATTTTAAACTGCTTGGTTTAACATGGAAATCCGTTCGAAAAGCCAAATATATCTCCTCTATAAATTTATCAGTGAAAATAAATATGGGCTTGTTTTTGTCAAAGGTTAAAGATAAATATTAATTTTAACCATCCTCCTTTACTTTCAATCAAACGCTTTTCAAAAGGGCAAAAAGTAATGAAATTAAAAGCATCATATTGTAAATTAAACATTTTCATGACAAAAGTAAATTAAGCTAATACATTTTCAAAAAACTAAGTTGTCTTTGTTGATTTTAGACAATGGGTTTAATAGGTTTAGTTATAAGTAATGACGTATCCTTTTAGTTAACTATAAATTAGGTTTTTAGGTGACAATATTCAGACTCGGTCCATTTTTTGCCTCCGGCAATTTACCAAATAACCCAAAAATATATAGTGACGTCATTTTTGGTATCATTGCACGAGAAAAAGCTAAACGGAAAACCTAAAACTGAACTGTGGTAGGAAAGAAAGTATTATTATTTTTACTTCTATAAAATAATGATTCCGCGTTTTTGAATTAAAAATTTCGAATGAAGGATCAAAAATGATTTTACCACCGCAGTAAGGCTTTTCCATAACAATAACATGCATACTTTATGACAATATATATTTTGCAATGATTGGTTCATTCATTTTTGCAAACTTTCGTCTCAACACTCATCACTCTGTTGTTTCTTATGTGCATATTTGTATTTTTGTAGCTTTCGCTCAGAAAAACAATGAAAAAATTCGTATTTCTAGCTTTTCCACAAAAAAATATATATATTAATGAATGCTAAACTAATAATCATTAAAAATATATCATTTTTATCTTGTAGCACGTATCACATAACCTGTGATTTCAGATGCTAATTGGAGTTTGTAACTGCAGCTGATCATAATATTTTTGGTCCTGACCCCTGCATAAACCACATCATTGGTGATGTATCAATTTTATTTGCAAAACTTGATCATCTGCATTTTTTAAATATACTCACATATGAAAATGTCTATTTATTAATATCCGTATTTTTAGATATCCTATGCATCACTAATTTGACTAAAATGGCTCTAGCTATACATAACAGAAACATCAAATCATTGGCATTGATATATTCAAATTAATATGTTTATGTAACTTATGCTTATTTTTTTATAATATTGAATGACAGGTTAATTTAATTAAATGGTTTTACTTTTTGTCTATTTCTCATTTTCGTGCATCCCCTTTTAATTAAAAAAATAATGACTTAAAAACCAGTAACACCAGATGACATTAATTGCTCTCATTATTTATAATGTTAATTTTAGAATTTAGGAAATCATTCTTGCACAACCTATTAAGTAATATACCACATCTTTTTCTTTTTTTCTTCCCTTTAAAAAAACAGTCCTTCAAAATTAATTTTGAGACTTGAAAGAAAAGTGATAAGAGCAAAAACAACATCAAGTAAGAGTGCTCAGAATGAGGCCTGCGTAATGGAGAATGTTGCATTTAGAGGACAATACCACAACAGTTCAACATGTTGATGAAACCAACAGCATTGAATCGAATGAAGTAAGTTCTTCAAATAAAAGTTTACAACATACCTATGTACATACTTTGATGACAAAGATGAAAGCAACTATATATAATTTATTTAATAATGACATTTTCACTTTCGAAGCCGAATTTATTGCACATTTTTTAAATTCAACATTTGAATAAAAAAAATAGTTACTACGAATAGCATTTTGAGAAACTCTAGTTAGTGAAAATATATGTTGATGAGGCATTGAATAGATAAATTGGATAAATGTAGTCTGATGTAGTTCATAAACTTACAAATTCTCAAAAATCAAGTGCCCATAATTATTTTGTATCCTTAAGATTGATAAAAGATTTTTCGTTACTTAGGTACATATCAACAGGGACATTGTACAAGTTTGTCCACACGCCATACTTTTTTTTCTATCTTGAAATGAGGGACCGCGTTAGCAAAAGTTAAAATTGAATTATCCTAACTTTTTAATAATAAGAAGAAAAAAATTGCATGTTTTAGATCATGAATCATTCAGTATAATTATTACTTGTTTTACATTATATTAAAGTATGACCTTCCAAACTACTAATTACTATAAATATGCAGTAATAATACGTCGTGGCTATTTCATAGTTTATTCTTTTAGAAAAATAAACAAAGTACTAAGTTTTTTTATGCTTATGCTCTCTGTTTCCAAAAGAACAGGAATACCATTTCTTGTTGATTCCTCGTCGTCTATATGTATATTTTGGGCATCTTATTATTTCTATGAATAAATTTAGTACACCACATACAAATGTATAGCTAGGCTTTTCTTATTATATTACTAAATAATACAATAACGATTAAAATACTATTTAAAATTTTACTATTATAAATGATATAAACATAGGTAATTCATTTTAAAAATTGTGGATAAATAATATTTCAATGATAGTCTGGGAAGACTTGAGAGATTAATAGAAGTTGGTGTGATTGGGCTACTTTTTTCATATCAGATTGTGAAATTTACAACTTGAGGGGCCCGGTGCAACCTCTAAATATTATATATCAATAGGCCTCAGACTTTATTCTTTTTCGTTAGATAAAATAAATTGATTCCATTGCCTAGATTCAGGTAATATCAAACCTATCCTAAACCAGTCCTATTTTCAGTTATGATTCCTTTTACGTCTTATTATTGATTCTTACATTTTTTGATTATTTGTGAGAGCCATTCAGGAACTAATCTATGAAATGGATACTACAACGATTCCCCCCCCCCTTCCCCCCGAAGAAAAAAAAACCATTGAATGTTTATTCAAGCAAGTACATATTTATCTTTCAACATCAAATCCAATATATGATCGTATTTAATATATCTAGGAAAGTTGATTGCTAATATAAATTCCTAATAATAATAAACGACTGACATTATACGACTGAGGCTCTCAGATAGATATTAAATAAAGATTATTTAGTTCCTCTTTTTTGGGTATGTAGTTCTGAATAAAAACACAACACATCAAATACCGAATGAAAGTTTTTTAATTATAAACTTCCATTACGAAGGAAGATATTTTTAAATGTATATAAGTAGAGTTATAAATCCTTAACATTTTTAATGTGCCCTTGTTGGACTCTGAGTACAGGTGATAATCCATATTAGAGTAATTTATTTTCTAGTGAAAAGACGATTCCAAAAAAATCTGGATTTCGATGCGATTATTGTAAACATTTCTGATTCTTTAATATTTGAAATAATAATTTAATAGTTAAAAAATACCACTTTACTATTAAGGGCGTCCACAGGAAAATATCTATATATATATTTTTTTTTTTTTTCGAGGGGGGGAGGGGGCTTCGTTTTTAAAATTTAACATTTGCTTTTTAAAACAAAAATTATCTTTAATTTGAAGGAGGGAGGGATATATTTCTTCGACAACTTAGAAAGTAATACATAGTTAAATACCAGCAAATAAGAATGGGAATTACGAATTGAGCATTATTTTCCCGATGCCGATTATGATTCTAGAGAACACCCGATTCTCGTAAATAGAATCGTAAATCTCGTTAATAGTCCTATCACTATTATGTACTAGAGATGGAGTGGGATTTATGTTTATTTACTTCATCTCATAACAGCTGCTAATAACACGTCATGACACCAAAGCGGATCTCCTTTCAGACATTCTTCAAATTGTCAGGATGGCCATGTTGATTTTGGGCTTTTTACTAACTGACAATAGTTGTGATTTATAGCTATAGCTTCAAAAAATATGAAATTAAACAAGCACAATACTTTTTTATAGTTGCAACCCGAACAAGGTTTTTTATTACCATAGCTGATAATTCCTTAATTTTCGAGGAAGGAACATCCAAGTATAAAGTGTGTGAGCTACCAGATAATGAAGAGTAACCTTAAAATTGGTTAAGGTGTTATTAGTAGAGATAGGGCGATTTATCGGAATCGGGTTTTTTTTCTAAAATCGGCATCGGGAAAATAATATATAATTTGCGATTCCGATTCTCATTTATTAATAATTATTAGTGGTATTTAATTTTTTTTTTTTTTTTGAAAAAAAATTGCCACCTCCCCAAAATTAAAGAGTTTTTACTTTTTAGTAGAAAATTTAATATTTCAAATTAAATTAAATTTTTCAATTTTTTTTAGAGCAGCTGGATGTTTTTGAATTTTGTTTTGTTTCCAAAAAATTTATTTTACGTGATTAGCTGTAGATTTTGAAAATTTTTCACCAAAAAATCTAATTTTTGTTAAAAGCTGTGGAATTTATAAATCTTTCTCCAAAAAATTGAATTTTTGTTAATAGCTGTGAATTTTTGAACTTTTCATACAAAATTCAACTTTTTGAGAATAACCATTGGTAGGGATTCTCTCGGGAGCACGCGTGCATTTCTGAGCTTTTTCGGCTTCTAGAACAAGAAGCATAAAACTGATAAAATTCATTAGAGATATTTTTTTGGGGCGCAGATTCAGAAAATCGAATAAAAACTATGAAATTTTAAATTCTTAGCTTGTTTTAGGAGATGCTATTGGAGTTATTTGAATATTTGAGCATGAGCCCCATGTCTCTCCAGCATTTTTTTTTTGCCTTTTTTTGTATAAAATTTGAATTTTGTCCAAAAAATTGAAAGTCTAGATGTGTCTAGAAACTGTTCTGTTTGCCGAATAACGAAGGCAAGGTTTTTGAGGAGGTGCGTTCTTAAACTGTACAAACTTAGCAAAAAAAAATTGTAAAAATTTGTGTTCTTGTTTTTTCTTGAGTTTGGAATATAAATCTGAAATCTGCATGGAAAGTTGCCATTGGGAAACTTTTTTCTGCAAAAATAAAAAAGATTTCCGTGTTTAGCACCGAGCTCAGCCTGGAAAAAAAGTTGAGCTTTTCCTGGAAAGTGAATGGTGCAAAACAGTACTATCACCACCGAATTTCATTTTTTTTTAAATACAAATTCTGAATCAGAATGCTAAAAAACACAGAATCACCAGTCTTCGTAAAAATGCACCGTGTTTAAAATTCCCGTCGTAATCCCTAGCCATGGGTTTTTGAAATTATTTTCAAAATAATTTAAATTTTTGTGAAGAGTAATGGATTTTTGAGAAACATTTCAATAATTAATTGTATACTTTGGTGTTCCGGGATATCATTTCATTAGAAGAAGTTATCGTGCCTCACTTTTTGGATCTTATCTCCTTAAATAGAAGTATCATTCATTCATTGTTCAGACGTCATTTAACATCAAAATTTTGTTACTTCATCATCCATTGGTTCAAAGACACATCAGTCGCTTTATATATTGTATGCTTCTATAAGAACTGACAAATTTAAGAAAGAGAAATGAAATATCCAGTAGTTAAGAAAGAGAGCTTTTATCCTTCATTGAAACTCTTAAATCCTGTTTCCTTCAAAGTCTACTCCATTTTGACTCCTATTCTAAGAACACTCATTCATTGATTGGAGTCCTTGTGTGTCATTATTGTACAAAACAACAAATAACTTATATCCATGGCACTAAATCCATTTATAAGGCTGAACTTTTACTGTGATTCTAGACACTTCAAGCCTTACCTCCAATTATCTTATAACTTATGAGTCTCTTTTGTCATTAGATTTAAAGTAGAAAAGTATGTTGGACTATGTATGTTAACACGGCTAACTGTCCATGAAGATTTTAAATTTGATTAAGTTGGTTTCAATGCACATACTCTAATATACATCTAAATTATTTTGAAGTATTTTTTTATATAGTCAGTATATGATTTTTTTGTTGGAGTGTTCAAAACTGTCCAGGAAAGTTTCACATTAGGGAAAGTAATTGAGCATTAAAAAAGATTCAAACGAATACAAAACGGTCTACTTATGTTTTTGCAGCATGGTTATAAAACTAAAAAAGATTTTGTATAATACTATTATTTTCTGGTCTTTAAGCAAAAAAATAGATAGCCTTGACCTTATTTAAATTTAAGGGATTAGCGCTCAAGTATATCCCAACATCTACAAATTAGGATCAGTTATTAATATTTGAGATAAGGAATGATGTCAAGCTCACATATGTGCCTTCACCTCAAAGGATCTACCTTGATATAATCTTGATTAGCATTTTTTCAAATTTTTAGGAAATGATAAAAGCCAAACAAGGGTGACCTTGAATCCTAGTCTAAAATATATATGTATGCATACACATGGAGGAACATTGATATTATTTTACGAGAAATTGTTATTAATTTTTTGGCACTCTCTGTATGGAACCATATATTTTACAAAAGGAAAAATGAATATTTTGTGATGTTTTTTACGTAATAAATAATATATAAGCAATTGTACATATAATTCAAAAGGAATTCTTTATGTATACAAAAAGACTCTATTAATTATAAGATCCAGTACATATTTGCCATACAAACCCATTTATTTACTCCCTCCTTGATTGGAATGCACATATACATTTGATAAGTTTTTACTAAGAGACTCTCAGGAAAGAGGACATAAAACTGTTGAGAAATGAAGAAATGAAAAAGCCGTACGCACATTATGTTTACTCATTCACACACTCTGAATCAGAAAACAACAACCAGGAATGGAACTTTTGTAGAACACAATGAGAATAAAACTGTAATTTTTATCTACAAAAATAACCTTTCTCACACTTACGTGAGTCTAAGATGAACAGTGCTGCAAAATATATGTAAAAACAAAAGAAATCGAAAATGTACGTACTCACTCCGAGACCTTGAAAAATGGTTGTTTGGGAGGAGAGTAGTTTAGCTGACATAACGTTTTATTAAATCAGCTGTGAGCAGCCGCGAGTGGAAGGAATAAAAACAAATTTAAAGAAATCTAGGTGGAGGTTTAGTACTCTTGAGTAGAGTGTTGCCTAAAATTTATATCAATGAAAATATCTTCTGGATTCTTATGTTGAAGATAAAATTTACCTCAATATAGGCCCCTTGCTTGTATTTTTTTAATATTGCATAAAAAATGTGCACACTAAGAAAATGATCGCGTGGGAGTTCACATGAACTATTCATGCATTCAAATAATAGTAGAGTATAATATGCTTCACATGATAATTAGTTTCAGAACTTGGGGAAAGTATTTGTAACGTCTCTATTCAACAAATGAAATGGATAAGTTGTCATTAGACAAAAAAAGAGGCCAATCTGGATGTTTGTCTATGAGAAACGAGTAAAAATAATTTAGAGCAATTTCTTGTTATGGACGACAATACTTGTGTGAAAGCCACTTTGAGGACTCTTGGAGAACATACATACATATCAGCTTTTGAAATATGGGATTGGTCTTTATAAGTGTATTCAAAATAAAATTTTCTAACAGAGCGAAAGCTTATTGTACAGAGGCAGAATTAGACAAATTTTCTTCTGATTACCAATTGGGAGTGCGATTGATATCTGGTTTGATAGTTAAATAACTAATCCAAGTATCAAGGACATAAAACACATCTGCCCACCATGGGAATCTGCTAGTACAAAGGAAGACCGTCTGAAAAAAAGCTGGTGTTCAAGACTCTCCGAATGAAGGCTGGAAAGATTATGTTCAAAGTAAATTTAGGGGAGGGGGTCCCATAGTTAAAAATAATGTTAAGCTAAATGTAAAAAATGTCATTTTTGCAATATGGTGGAATATTTTTAATCTCAGTGCAATAGGAAGAAGAATTATTATTTAAAATTGGATTCTCGATGTTGTAAGAATCAACTCTGATACTATAGGTGATCAACATTATGAAGAAAGACAACCAAACTACCTCTAAAATTAACTTGAATATTGGTTCTGTAGAGTACGGTAAAGTTGTTAACGAAGACTCTATACCATATACAGAGGCCATAAAAACATTAATTTTCTTGATTACGGTGATAAAAACTAAGCTTAATAATAATCCCAATGTAAAAGTCAAGATAAATGTACTAAAAGGGGATATAAATTTAAATGTAAAGTTGTTGGGAAAATAATTGCTAAATGACAACACACTAAAGTTAATAGCAATGCTTATGTAACAAGTGATATATGTCAGCATTAATAAATTACATTGGGGGCATCTCTAAAAGTTTTCTTAATAATTATGTCTAAGCAAAGGACGACCTTCCATTCCTTTACTCTAGAAATCGAAGGTTCAAGGAAGAAATGAAACGAAAATATGACTTAGTTTTAAGCTCTAAAAAACTCGAAACAAAAAGGGGGAGATAAAATGTATATATTTTTAAAATAAATATGTAAATGAATCCAATTTAAGTCATATGATAAAAAAAAATAGAGCGGAACTACAATGAGAACAGGTAAAAATTGGGCAGAATGTACCCAAATATTCAAATGCGAGGATCGTTTGAAAAGTCCAAGAGATGGCACTACTGATGCGTATCGAGGTTATGTTGAGTTTGTAGCATTTTTTGGAAGAACACACATCAACTTTTAGCCAATTCAGTCTATTTCTTTCATTTTGGCATTCGTTTTAATCGAGGAAGTAGAATGATTTTCAAAAAAATGGAGTAAAAAGAATTTCGTGTATTGATTAAACATTAGTAGAATAATTGCACAGTTTATAAGCAACCCGAAAGGTTATTCTAACTAATAATAAGAATGTATTAGCAAAAACATCTAAAAGAAAAAAAATAAATGTAAAACTAAGTTGTTGTTGTTTTTGTACAACAGTACAACTACATATATTTCAACATAATTATAATATTTATTGAATATAAACTTCAATCGGGGAGGGGGATTCTCGTACTTCTTCATTCTTATAAAATATCCTGAATTTTGCTTACAATAACAATTTATTTTTTCCGACCCAAGACCAATACAAATAAAACATAAATATTTTGGTATTAAAATCAAGTTGAATTTTTAAAAAAATCCCTGGGTTAAGGTGTCCCATATGTTATTCATTGTTTTACATTTACATAAAAAATGGTTGGACGTCTTTATATTGTTCCAACAGAAGAAACAAATCCTTTCTTTGATTAGCTTGCCTGAGTACTACCAAAAGGGAGAGTGTTCGTAATTATTCGATATTTTAACCAATATAAGGAAAAATCAAACCCTACATTCCGGAGAGTTCTCAACACATCTATTGGATTGGATTCTAATTGTAATCGTTAGACCTTTCTCACAATCAACCTTAAGAACTGTTTTTATCATTTTCAGCCATTAGTAATACTCAAATTGAAATTCTGGAGGTAGAGAGGGCACGTGCAATTATTCTACTAATACAACAACATAAAAAGTAACACTTAGTTGGTCAAAAATAAGGTAGGGAAAAAAGAATGTTCATTCCTACATACCTAGAGTATTCCTTGTAAATACAAACAAAGACTCAACCTCTCTTTCTCGGGCACTTTTCTTTCCTTCTATACCAGTTATCAACTGAATATTTTTATTTTGTTTTTATTTGTATATAAAAAATGTGTCTCAAGAAGCAGACGTTTTCTGTATTGTTTATTTACCCGCTATCGATATTTTAAGAAATTCATTTATATTTTAGATTATATAAAAAAATTACATATTACTCATTGTCTAAACACTCTGTAGTACCTTTTAGGTTTTTAATTATTATTTTTTTTTTCCAATGTGTAGTTTTAATAAACGATGACCACTTGATTGATTTCTTCCAAATTCAGTTGTCTACGTCCATATTTTTTGTCCCCTAGAGGCGTTGAGGATGTCATGAATATTACTCTTAAACTAACTACGCAGTTAACATAAATTCACATAAAAATTATCGGTGGTATCTCAAGAGCAACATCATGTTGAGGAGGGGTATTTCGTGTAGACAAGGAAATCTTGTCAAGATAACTCTTGGTTTTTTAGCTTTGGCTAATTTGGACTCTTTTTCAGATTTCTAGCCATAGAACGTATTCATGTAGCACGTCACCTTTCTCATAATTAGCCATTTTGGAGGATACATGAACAACCAAATTTTTTAAGAATAAAAGCCCTATCTCCATTTTATTAAAGAAAGATTTGACTCACAAATATAAATTTAATTCAATTTTAGACCAAATTGAAAAATATGTAACCGATTATTTTTTAAATCTCTAAAAGCATTAAGATAAAGTTTTTAGAATTTATTATTTTTTGGTTTTTTGAGAGAGAGAGAAAATTAGAAAAAGAAAGGGTTTGTTCGGAGGACTCCCTTGAATGTCCGTTTTTTGGCATCCCTCATTCACTACGGTTATGTAACAAGTAATCTTGTGTCCATGGAGCTTAGAATAATTTATTTGTACAGTTTGAGACAAGAGGGTTAATTTTATAACAAATTGTATAATCTATTTTTCGCTTTTTTCTATCTTTTTCTCTTTATTTTTATATTTTTTCTTCGTCCCTCTCTTTTTTTCTATCTCTTCTAATATTTATGGACTTTTATTATGAGATCAATTCAAAAATGAGTTTTATCCTTGAAATAGTGTCGTGGCCTTATCTCAAATTGACAAAGATATAGAGCGTATTTGGGAAGGCTCTTTTTTAGATTTAAGTTCATACTTTTATCTATCCAATGAGATACTTTTAACCTTTTTTAATTTATTTGCCTTGAAACTATGAGCCTTTGATTAAAAAGTCCATATTTTCAATTTTAAAGAAAGATAACTGGAGTTATAAGTATGATACAGACATTTTAAAATTGGTGTTAGAATTTTTGAACATTTGGCTTTAAAATATAGTATTACAAATTATCCCTATCTTCAACACGGAGGGCTAAATATAACACGGAGGGCTTAGAATAGCTTTGAACCTTAAAAATAGCCAAAAAATAATATGGACTTTTTCTGAAGGCCACGATGCTAACAAAGAAAAAGTAAGGTCATATTTGGAATCAAGGGATCTAATTCTATCAAATTGAGCATATGTTTTTGTTGTATATAAAAAAAGTTTGATTTTTTGGATAGTGTTATTATCACGCTTGCCTTGTAATCAAATAAACACTTATTTTCCCTTCTTTAAACACAGTTAATTTTCCTTGTGAGGAATTGTTTTTATTTTATAACAAAAATGGCACATTGTTTGATAAGATAAATGATACGTCTAAATTAAATTACTTACTTTTCTGAAAGAGAAGTTGTAAAACAACATCTGTAATATTCATTACCATTAAGTAATTTGTATTTTATAATACCTACTATATGTATATGTATTTGTGAGTACCTATTCAGATTTTACAAAAACAAAGTACCTACACAAAGAAAATTTAAATACAATATTTTAGGAAACTGTAAAGTCAAATACTACATGTTATTTATTCAAGTCCCTACGTATGTATGTTATTTTATATACGTAGATATTACGTATTATTATTTAATAATATAGTTATTTTCTTGGGTATTGATGAATTCTATAAAAATAAATAATGATCTTTTACATTTATATATTAATTTATATTTACAGAGAAAAAATTCCATACAATCACCCAACAAGATGCTGCCATCCGGAGTCAAGTAAGTTACTTTTACTTTATGGGTTTGAAAAAGTATATTCATATCAGTTGAGAGTCTGCTTATTCTTTAAAAAAATAGTTAGTATTTTGTTTTTCTGATTTTTTTTTTTTTTGACATATCACCGTTAGGATTGACATTTTTGTAAGGGAAAAAAAGAGTGTGATGAGAAGGCGGGAGCGAGGCTATGGTACTACTGAATTAAGATTTTTGTTAATATCTGCTGCCTCTTTTATGATATGGGAGAAGGGGAGGGGGAAATGACTTACTGCTATAAAGAGGTGAAACATCTACATTTAAAATAGTATTAGTGTTAAAATATTTTTTAAATAATATTTAAATTCATATTACTATACATTTTAAAAACAACATAAACCAAAAATAGGCTATAATGCTTACTTCAGAGGGAGAAGTCAACACCACGACCACCTATTAAATAATTAACAAAAGGAAAGAAAGAATACCAACTTTCTTTCCTTTTCTAATTGCAAACCTAGGTTTTTCATTAGAAAAATGTCATTTCTAATCATTGTTCAACTTCAACCAACTAAAAAATGAAAATATATTTAAATAAAAAGTAGGGAGTGCTCTAAACACTTCTTCTTCTTATTTTTAATAGTAAAAAAAAGCCCTGCCGCTATGTAGAACAAAAAAATGGAGTCATAAATACACATTCCATGCACATGTGACATTTTTACACTTTTAAAGAAAAAACTACTTCTACAAATTAGAAAAATAAAAACGGTTCTGCGTGTTATCTTTCTTCTTATTTGATCGGTCTTTGTTATGATAACTTCTCCCTCTGAAATATGTAGGTATTCTCTCCTATCTTTGGTGTGAATTGTTTTAAAAGTGCATAATAAAATAAATATAATTATAATATTTTCTTTACACTAATGATATTATCAATGCAAAAGGTTCTCGTCTTTATAGTAGTCAGTCATTTCTCCCCGCCGCTCCCCTCCCAAATCATATAAAAGACAGTTGGTATTAGCAAAGGTTTCGCCTTTTCCTCTTGCTCAAAAAATGTCTACCTTGGTTATGTAGATTGCCAACTGAATTTTTTATTGTTATTATACATGCACGCACCGGGAGAGAGCTTTTATTTACGCCCCCACCTATTACATCATTCCACACAATAATGAATAATGTTTTTTATTTTTCAAATAATTTTATAATATCCTTTGACTAAACTTCAGGAACGTGCGCTTCAGTAATGTGGAATCAATGGATATCGTCAAGGTACAAAATAACTATATTGGTCCAACAGAAGAGGATACGGACGATGAGGATTCGATGATAAATAGTTCCTCAGATGATTCCATCCTAAGTAAGTCCTTGACTTCATATTATAATCCTCATCAATTTCTCTTAATAATGTCTAGGAACAAGAGCGACATGTTTTCTCTCATCTCTAGTCCCTCATTTCTGGCCCTGCTCCAAATCTATAAGAGATGACTACGAGGATGACATTTCTCTGGAGGATATCACATCTTATCTCCATCCAGGAGCTCATGAATACGTAGATGAGGATTTAGAGGAACTCAACGCCTCAATCCTACAGAAAACTCAGAGTCTATACATTCTTCAAGATAAAACATCCACCCCAGACAAACTCTTTACTGGAGTTCTCATTGCCTCAACAGCCATTGCTATTCTTGTACTTTTCATTTATCAAAACTTTGGTTCAGGGAACCTTGGAAAAAGACATCAGTGAAGTGAAGAGGTTTCTTTTTTTTTTTAGATTCAAAGCATTAAAACTACATACGAGTAATATTGTAATATCGGGAAATGTCCATCTCACTGCAAATTGGTTTTTAGATTTATGTAATGCATGGTTATTCATCAATAAATATTTTTGTATCATGGGTTAAGTCAATCGATTTCTCCAATATGCTTCAGAAAATGAGATTAAAAATGTTAATTCATACGTATTCATGAAATGATATATACAAAAGTAAGATATTAATATCAAGAAATCTTATATGGGTCATTCCATGGAATATCTACACTTTTTTTAATCCGATTTGAACAAAACTTCCAATGTCTATTTTGCTATTATTATTGTTGCCAGTCGAGTAGAAATTTCAAAATCCTTCGTATTATTATTAGTTGTAGAATTTTATTAATATGTATTACAAACTATTGCAAGCAATATGAAAATGGGGATGCTTTAGAAAATTTGATTTCCAGAGTACTATTCAAATATTTACTAAAATATATATAAATTTCTGGAGAGAATATTAAAAATCACAAGGCAACGGAGGCTTATTCAATGCATCATCTTCAGTTCAGTCAGAAAGCTAAACTCTATATCAAAATAAATAACAAATTGAGATCCAGTTGTAAATTATTTTTTTTCACATGCGCATTTAGTATTTTGTACATCGTGTACACTTATTTTTAATAGGTGATCAAAATCTATGCAACAATAGATCACAATATTTGGCTTCTATCTTTATTTTTATGGAGCAAGAGGCTGGAAAAGGCCCATTTTTTTATCTTTAAAAAAAGCATAAAGGATATGAAATTTTGCACAAAGTGTTCCTTTATGTACTCCAGCAAATAAAACTATAGTACAGTCAAATAAATATTACCCACCCTAAGAATAGAATACTCAAATATACATATTATTATAAAGGTATAATTAATAACATATTGAAAATCATAGTGATGAGATATACTTGGCAGATTTTTTAGAACAATAATTCAATTTCATTGTTTGTTCTTTGACGTATTTCTCCAGAAAATGAGTATTATATTCATAATAAATCATAATTATGTACTAACAGAAAGGATGATTCGTTATGCAAAAATACTTTGTATATACATATTTATGTTAATGAACAATAAAAAAAACAATATACACAAGCAATCGTTTTCTTGGATATACACTCGTACTTACACTAAACGCTCCTTGAGCCTTTCATAAATGGTTATTAGATTTACAAAATATGAATGTACACAATACATTCAATGGTAGATTAAACAAAATATTATTACTTAACGAGAAATATCGCTTATTACTTAACGAGAAATATCGCTTATTGCTTAATGATCATATTTTGAGAGTTGGGAAAATAATGCTGCAATCTCCTATTTATTTTTCAGCTTTCTCATTTTGTGATATGGTTCTAATATTGACGGAAGAAAGGGGATATTTGTTCTTATTTTAGGGGAAGGCACTGATCCATATTTTTACTATTTTATGCCAGAAAGTTGGGATGATACATCAAACATATTTAAGGCCATCACTAATTTTATTCTACAGCCAGTCTGAAATCTTATTCTGCTTAGAATTCAGAGTTGTTTGAAAGAATATGCAACAAAAAAAAAAGAACAAGGCATTTGACCACAACTTCAAATTTATTTTCTAGTCTTAAAAGCTGCAAACTTGGCTCAGTGACTCAAAAGGTAAAAAAAATATAATTTCTTTTATATGATCGGATGATACATCAAAAAAAGGTAAAATTATTTCAATTTCCAGATCAACTATATATAGGGTTTCATCCCTTTGACCCTCATGGTAGTAGCTGAGTAAACACGTTTTGGTCAACTTTGATTATTTTTTACATTTAATACATAACACGGCGTTACCTTGCTAACATAAAAATATATGTACAGTGAATATTATTTTCATCTCTAAATTTTTTTTACCCCTTTTCTCCAAATGAGTGTTCTAAACGTTGATTGCTTCAAAAATATAAATTAGCTGAACCTGTGAACAATTCCCAACAATTATTGGATAATATTTCCATGTTTGGGAAGAATTTGCAAATTAACAATAACCTTCGGCCTTTTTTTCAATTTTTTTTTTTGAAAAAAGGTTGCGAGATACAATAAAGGTAACGACGTAAAAGACATGTCCTTTTAAAAATTCAAAAAAATAAATATATATATATACTTTTTGTCATATTATTACTTGATTTTATAATTGAATTACTTATTTATCATATTCCAAATATTCAAATACAACAAAATCATGCGTATTGAAAGTGTTTATTGATTGAATATTTGACTCAATTCTTGTTCTTATACTTTTTGAAGCTGATATCTGTGATGGGGATCAGTTCAAATCAAGATATGCTGGAATTGGATATTCACTAAGTTTTACATATATTATTTCACAGATGTGAATATTCAATTCCAGCATATCTTGATTTGAACTGATCCTCATCTCAGATATCAGCTTCCCACCATACGCTAGTATCAGACAAACGGATACAACTAGCTGTTTGAAATAAGCAAAGATCCTGGTTGTTGTTTTTTTGCAGCTGTTGTATGAGTTGACTCATCTTTGACTTAAAGTAGCCGACTCTATCTATCATGAACTAAAAAAGAGTATAATATAGGATTTTCGTTTTTATATTAAATTCTATATATCAAGGACTTCAATTCAACTCAATCTATATTTTATACTAGAGGTAGTACCTGGCATTGCCCGGAGTAATTAGGCGTCGATTAATACGACAGATTTTGCTGAAATAATATAAAAGATAACTCCCCAGGAAATCCCAGTGTTACTTTCCTTTTTTTCGTGACCACACTCACACGTAGCTACTCACTCAATCCTTAAATTTAATTATATGTGTTCTGTCCTCAAGAATGAAAGAAGAAGAAGAAGAGTTTGATAAAAAAATAATTATATGATGGGATGAGTACTTTAGTCTTCCGATTAATCACAAACAAAAATAAATAATCCCCTGTTCCCCGTATTTGAAATACAAAACGCCTTCGAGGGTTAATTCAATTTACATAGCGGGGTATGTACAACATTGTCCTTTCTTAGATCAAAGATAGTGTATATGATGTTCATCATACAGTGGAATAGTTTAATGAAAAAATTACTTTCGTAAATGGAAAACAAAAAACGGTTGTTGTATGTGATCTTTTTTTCTTTTTTGTTAATGATTTAATCAGAAGTTATGGTGTTAACTTTTCTCTCTGAAGTATGCATTCTCACTTATCTTTGGTACACATTGTTTTAAAAAATAAACACTAAAATAAATATATATGAATTTAAACATTATTACAATATTTTCGCTACACCTTTTGTAATTATTGGGAGAGATCATTTAGAGTAGACTCATAATTTTTAGAAAATGCTATGTAATTCGAGGTCGAGATGACGGAAATTTAATTTTGGAGTACTAGAGGAAAGATATCGTCTGTTGACTTCGATTTTTTTGGAGATGAATGATAATTTTTTTTACATTAAGACTTTATTTGGTTGGAGAAGTTACATATATGAATAAAATTTCTAGTTTATAATTAAATTCCTAAAAAAAGTCAATACAACAATTAATTAGCAAGTTTAATCAAAAGATAATAAAAATACTCTGTAGTAGTTTATCACATTTTATAAAAATCTTCAATAAAATGAGTAAAATGATCTGGTAGGATACAAATGAATAAAAATTATAATACTAAAAAAAGTAGGATAAAGACAAAAATAATAATATTTAAGCCTTGGATAACCAAAACTTTTTAAACTGACTGTGGATGCGTATTAGTCGTCGAAGAAACGCCATATTATCTTTCGAACCATACACGTATCATATCCC
>NW_027290189.1:0-1345 GCF_016086655.4 Lepeophtheirus salmonis | reverse complement strand
AAGCAATAGATAATAGCAAAATCTGCTGCCGATGCTCATATCCACGATTTGCAATTGATTAAAAACATGCTTCACTATAAATATAATATTAATGAACTCGCAACCTCTGTTCTGAAGAAAATGAGAAATTGCAATTGGTATATGACTCAGAATTCACCTTATTCTGTTCACATGAGAGCACGCCAACGCCTATAAAATAAAAGGTGGCAATCAAGCTATCAAAAAATACAAGCCAGAGTGTGTTAGCAAATGTGAGCCAGTTTTTTCAGTCATCACTCAAGCTACATCTCTCACAGACTTGGTAGGACCTGAGTCACATTTTCTTTTTGACACTCTCGGACTGAAAAGTGACTGGCTTATAACACACGTTGATACCTGAAAAAAAAAAACCTATAAAGCAGTATAGGAGTTTGTGAAGTCAGTAAAAGTGACCAATGATGTAGCTGAAAGAGGCGTAAAAATAATGAGTGATTTTGCAACTGGCATTACCAACGACCAACAGAAGATAAATTATTTAGAGCAAGATGTGAAATACCACAGAAATAAATCTATTAGTTCCAAGAAATCTACTTGAAACCATTCCAAATTAATGTATTTTTAGTGTGTTATATTATATTGTTTTTTAGTATAGAGTATTAGCTTTGACAAGGAAAAAATATATTTTGTTTATTCTATTGCATTCTATTTTGTATACATATACTTCAAGGGTAATAACTTAGGATAATAATGGGGGGGGGAATAGAAACAAACAATATAAATAACAAGCATTTTGCATCAGGAAGTTTACTTGAATAAACTTCTTTCTGAAGGAAAGAGGAACGATGTGGTGGACACCCCAAAATAACAAACCATTCTTGAGGTACAAACTGTTCTTTCTTTGAGGATGGCACTGTCCTATGCACCTGATTTAGTAGCCTCCATATTTTTGCAAAGCTCTTGATCATCCTGTAAAGAAAACCGGAGGCACGATTCAGAAAATGAGCTCGAGATAGCTTTTAAACTTCTACAACTCATAAATGATTCCAGTAGCTTCTTTATATATTTGCAAGTTACTACCTTTACTCTTTGATAACTTTCTTGAAGCAAACGCCAAAGGCCGCTTCATACAATTTTCCAACTGTGCCAAAATGGCACCAAGACCAACAGGCGAGGCATCAGTTGACAACACCAACGGTAGAGACGGGTCATAATGAGTGAGAACAGGTGAGTTAGCTATAACATACTTTCTATTATGAAAACTCACCTGTCTTTTTTCAGACCTCGAAAAAACAACATCCTTCTTCATCAGCTTATAAAGGAGAAACACTTTCACTAATAGATATGGTACAAACTGACAATATTATGT
>NW_027290188.1:0-1846 GCF_016086655.4 Lepeophtheirus salmonis | reverse complement strand
TATTCTTTTAAGATTAAAGATTTTTTTCTTTTCCTTTAGACTTTTGCAATTTATAAATTATCAAGTGTAGTAAATTAAAATAAACCAACTCATGTTTAATTAAAAAATTAAATCACTTTCGTTTAGGAAACATTAAAATATTTTTTAAACGTGGTTTTCATCTTATTACCAACCGTAAAATTATAATTATTTTATTAATTAACTAGTTACATAATTTGGTTGTTTGTTTAATTTATGACAAATAATAAACTTGAGGGTTCATTTTTCAATGAACTGTAAGCGTTGCATGTGGTTTTTCAACTATATTAATTTTGGTAACCATAAGTTGCATTTTAATTCAATTGCTGTCAGATCCGATGCCAAAGGTATTACATTTAAATGCATTAGATATATACATTATGCATGTATATATTCACGTAATTACTCATAAAGAGCCATTATTAAGGAATACCAAATGTTGCGTTTTGAACCACTGTATTAATTAATTAATATGTAATGGAATAAAATCCATTATTTTCGGCACTAAGATCCTTTATGCTCCAATATTAACAGAAGCAACTATTCAAAAAGGAACTATCAAGGCTCTTGGCACACTAATCCCCCCCTCTAATAAGTGACCCACCTACCCCCTCAACAAAGAAATTTTCCAGTCTGTATATCTATTACACTAGACCTTGAGAATTAAGAATCTATCATATATACATCTTATAAACTAACTATTTATTAGAAACTTCTTAGACCTTGAGTATTTTTTCTAAATTAGCTACCTCTGAACCCAAACCATTTTATACCATCCTTTATCTGATGTATAACTGATTCAGATCCCCATAACTCCCACTTGACTGCAACTCACGCGCGCGCCTCCCATTGCGGATTTAGCAAAATCTTCCATTTTCAAGAAACCTCATAATTCACATTGCTACTTAATTCACCATTTTATGTGGACTTATACTGAACCCATATCTCAACAAAAATCTAAAATGGTTTTAACTGCAAAATTTATTATTAGGAAGAAACTTTGAATTTTAAATTACTCATACATGGTTTGAATAAATTTTATAAATATAGTTTACACAGCTCTTGTAATTTACACTAAGTAGTTATTTAGAAAACCAAGAAACATCAAATGCATCCCTATATCAAGGATAAATTTATATTATTTATGATGAAAATAATGCAAAAACTGATATTTTATCCTAATATTTTAATCATCAATGGAGAATTCATTTTCTTTAAAATAAGAGCTGCTTAGAAAATTTTATATGTTCGTTGTCATGCTGAGTGGTCCATTAAAAATCTCAACACCAACTTATTAATTACAAATATAATTTCTACAAATTAATACTATTGGTATAAGTTCTCAACTCGCTTAATAATTAGGGTAGCCCCCATCGTTAATTATTGTTTCTAGGCTACCCTTGAAGATCTGGCACTCGCTGCAGATATATTCTTCTATCATGGCGTCCCAGTGGTGGCTGACAGCGGCTTTGAGGGCCTCAGTGTTTGGATAACGGACACTGTAGCCCTTCCCCTTTACATGCACCAAGAGGTGTGTAGTTAAAGGAAGGTAGTATTAGGGCTAGGGGGGGCAAAATTGTCAAAAAGAGTGCATAGACTCATTCCATAGAGTCTTGCAACCCTGGATATGAGTTTATTTCATTACTGGTTTCAATTTAGCCTCTCTACCCTCAGAAGGCTCTTTCTACCCACTATTGTAATAGGTCTTTGAACTGTCTGGTTAGAAACCATGAGAACTCTTGTATTGGCGATCATGAACTTGAAAAAGATTGACCAGGACTTTTTCTTTAACTCCCGTGTCCAGTTTGGCCTTTTGATAGACCCCTTC
>NW_027290187.1:0-2611 GCF_016086655.4 Lepeophtheirus salmonis | reverse complement strand
TGTTTCTACTCTAGATAGATCACATATCTGATTAAAAACAATTTATGTTTGATATTTTTCATAGTCGATTAAAAACAAAGAAACTCTTTTACATACATATATATTATAATCGGAGTTACTATCCTTATACCTACACTCCAAGTCATAAATATATAGTTATGTAAAAGGATATTGCACTACATCAATAATAGCAGGAGGGGTCTAGATATTTGGCAAAGGATTTGCTTAACTTTTATAGAGTTGTAATAAATACATTATGTCAGTATCAATTACACGGCTATCAGATGTCATCACTCCATGCATTTCTCTTCCATTTTGTCGTTTTGATTGTGAATGATTAAGAATTCAATATATATAAAAAATGTTTATTTAGCCTTATAGAGAATGAACAGTGTACATAAAAAGAGATGAGTAGACTGTGCATGGCTACATACAACAATTCTGACCTATTTGATGTACATATAATAAATTATGATGCAGTCCAAGTTATGTTATTATAATGAAATAAGAACCATTTCGTAATTTGTGATGGAATGCGATAGGAGGAGCGGCTTGATTGATTTCTTTGCTTATTATTGGAAATACATGTACAATTTCATATATGTACATACATAAATCCAAGGCTCCAGTAGGAAATAAGTATATACAGGGTGTGGATTTTAAATCCGGAACAAGCTTAGACCCCAGTATCTTGGCAACCCTGAGATCTATGTTTATAAAACTGTGCTCATCAAATTCAACGGACAAAACTGTGTAAAAAAAATACAAAATACTCTAGAAATCCTCCGAATATGAACACTGTGCGGCTATTATTGTATGCTTCCGTGCCGGATGCACGACCAAGGACACAAATAACACCATAGATAATTATGGTGAAGTGCTTAAGTTGATGTTAACAGATCCAGTATTATGCTAGAATTTTAAATTGGGACAGTTTGTCTAAATTGGGTAATCGGAATGGTAAAGACCTGCGTTTTTATACCTTTATGTTTGTGGGTAAAGGATATGTAGCCTCCTAGGTCGTTGGATCATAGTGGCTATCTCAATTCTTTTTTTTTTTTTCTTTGTTTAAAAAATTAATTTTTTGTGTACTCCTGAATTTTATCAGATGACCTTTTTTTTAGAAAATAAATATTAAAAAAATATTACTCTCTGTTTTCTCATGATTTTTTTCTAACAAAGGTGATAATTTTTTTCTTGATCAAGACAATAATCAGGACACCCCTGGATTTGAACCACTTGGACTTCCATGTGTGGGGTGTCGTCTTGGAGAGAGAGTCCAATAAACACACTCAATTCTGGAGATAGTGACCAACATGGAGGATGAGTTCCTTATCAAGGCCTGTGCTAGGTTCAGGTTGGAGGTTGCGGTTGAAGCTGGAAGTGGTTGCTTAGAGGGATTGACTTCACCATGGACCCCGTCATGTAAAAGCAAAATATTTGTGAATTGGGTGAATTAATTTTGGGAAATAAACTATAATATATATAAGAAAATAGTTTCGCCAGGTGAAGCGAAGAATATATTATTAGGGTAAGAGGAGAGGGATTTCGATTTTTCGAGATATTCGGACAATTAGCACTTTGGAGGATCATGAAAGTAGATGGAAGGTCTCATTATATGGAGGAGGTTATGAATTTGTCTCCTATAGAGTATGTGTATATGGGAAGGAGGAGTCGATCTGTGGACTATGTAAACCACTATTACTTTTTTATTTATTAAGAGATTGTAATAATGGAATTTCAAATTTCCGCAGACTCCAATTTTTAGATACAAGAAGAAATTATGACTTGTGGGCAAACTTATACAATATAACCATCCATACCTTGTATGTATATAAGTATCTAGATCCATCTTATTCCCTTGACTACATTTCTAATAAATTCATGGATGAAATATAATACATATTCCTCAGACGTCGTTTTTAAGAGATTTAGTTAAACAGCTATTTATTTAAATTAACCCTTCTAAACTTTTAATAAATTATCATTATCCAACTGGATACTTAGTACATACTATCAAAAACCCATCTCTCCTTACAAATAACTTCATGACTCTTTAATTTTTTTTTTTGTTTTTTATTTGTTTCTTGGATCACGTATCTATGTACATAGATCGGCTCTGACATATTCTCAAACCAAATAAAGATGCTTTTTCAATGCATGAACATGTAGAGGTACCAGTTACTGCACACGTCTCTCCATTCTCTTTCCATCGGTGTTTTTCCTACTTTAGAAGCATAAATTTTGGATTGTTTATTGAGAGTTACACCAACATTTGTATTTATTTATAAGTAAACAAATCATATTTTTTATGCCTTGGGTGCTCGAAGGCCTTCCTTCCATTTACTTATGATATATATTATATAGGTTCATGCTTACATATTCCTACATTGATGGGCCTAAATATTAAATCCCTATGTTAGAAACAATTTATTTTAAATGGTCAATATGCAAATGTGAATATGAGATAATGTGTAGTTCAGGGTAGCTTAAATACTCTTAAGTATCTCCAATTGTATATATATTTTCAAGTTATTGGTACATCTATATTTGTTGCATATATATGTATGTTACCCCAAGTGGAGTACATAGTATTAGAGTACCAAAGATA
>NW_027290186.1:0-670 GCF_016086655.4 Lepeophtheirus salmonis | reverse complement strand
TTCTTTCTTTTTATATTGTATTTTCTTGATGTAGTACATTTTTGTGTACGGTTGTCCATACATGTGCCTGATTCTGAATATAATATAGCTTTCGATCATAGTAATTCCATTAAATAAATGATAAAGTAATTGTCGAAAATAATTATATATTTTTTATTTGGTGAAAGTTTTACTTTCCCAATGAATTTTAAACAACTTTTCCTCCCAATCGAATTTTTGAGACAGTCTTCTTTGAACTTTGTAGTTCCTTACTCAAAGGAATGAAGGAAACCATTACTTGAACACATTGCCC
This sequence comes from Lepeophtheirus salmonis, assembly GCF_016086655.4. Lineage (NCBI taxonomy): Eukaryota > Metazoa > Arthropoda > Copepoda > Siphonostomatoida > Caligidae > Lepeophtheirus > Lepeophtheirus salmonis. The sequence goes on along the minus strand of NW_027290186.1, from coordinate 378 downwards.
ACATTGTGAAACCAAATCCAATGGGCACCTGGTATATGATGTTAAGGATAATGCTTTCCAATATATGGGATCATACTTTCGTCAATTGAGACATAACATAATATTTGGGTATTTTTGCATATTTTTATTTTTTTGCAAATTTACTTAGCAGTCCTAAAACTACTAGTTAAAAGGAAATAAAATTTTAATATTTTAAACACTATTTAACATACTATAACATTTTCCCAAATTGTTTTTTTATGTACAATTGGCCGGAGGGTAGATAATATGCTTAATCAGAAATATAACTTTTTCGATTTAAAAAACATATTTCATTTCATTTAAAAAAAAAGGAAGTTATGGTGTTGCATCCTGTATATCTGAGAAATTCATTCTTAG
>NW_027290185.1:0-2400 GCF_016086655.4 Lepeophtheirus salmonis | reverse complement strand
CAAAAATCGTAATGCAACCTGCCTTGCTACAATTTACTTGACAAGGTACCATCTTAATTGGTAAGATATTGACTTAACACCCAGATCTAATAAAAAATTAACTTTCCTTCCATCTACTTTCAGTTTCACAAAAGCCCGACGATGCAGCTTTCTCAGAATGACATTAAAGCTCGAAACCGTATTACTATGATAGGAATTACAATTATATTTGCAAATAAACTTGATCCTCTGTTAACAATTTCTTATAATACTATATTTTGATTGTCAGATACAATATAAATGTACTAGTCTGAGGATGTCTAGCCCTTTTAATATAATAGGTTGTATTTGGCACTTGAAATATTTTAATGGGCCGCAGAACCTATTAAGTTAAACTCCCTGAAAAATGTCTTTATAAACAAAACTCTACATACAAATTTGTTTCAATTTTAGACCAAATAGAAAAAAAAAAAGACAAAATCTAATTTTTCAAGACCAATTCCAGGTTTTAAGTACAAAATCTAATTTGTGAACACTTTTAGAGTCTCGAGATATTATGAGCGTTCAACGTGCTTTGATAATATTGCGATACTTTTATAAGAAAGACTAATTGAAGTAAGAAATCAACTAAACTTTAAAAGGGCAGCAATAAAATTCTGCAATCAACAGATATAGAACATAGCACTAGATTATCACAAATTGCTTGCAATGAAATAGTATAATAATCAAATGGCTTGCAATGAATTGTTTAATAACGAACTACCAACAATCATTTCAACTGACAATGTGCACGAAGTTAAATTCAACATTGTATTGGAAATTTAAGAAGATTGCCGTCTCTGACCGAGCAATGTGCAAGAATACCCGATTTTCCACATTGCCCGTAACATTAATATTTAATACATTTTTGATGATATCCAGATTGTCCTTTTAAATTAATTTTTTTATATTGAAATCCATTTCAACTTATTGATTTAGCCTATATGTTTTTTTATTAAGTTATAATTGCAATGATAAATTTTAGAATCCATGAGTTGTGGCCAATTTCAAATTAGTGAATTTAAATTGAATTTATTTTTGTCTGTCTCCTCTTTTTTTTAGTCCTGTAGGTATATCTATTTTTCCATCCATAATAAAGATCTATAAATATGGTAACCAGTTAAAACTGAAACTTTTCAGTTAATTCACTTCAAAATGCTGACTTAGACTTGCCAAATTTTAACACAACATGCCTACTATTATTTTAATCGCTTTAAAGTTATACCAAATCAGTAGTTTTTCAAAAATTGCATTTCAATACCCAGGACCTACTTTTATGATTGTTTTATCTAGTTTAATTGATAAGTAATATAATTTTACTTTTTAAATCATTCTAGTAGAAGTGAAATTCTTGTTAGAAACTGTACTTAGTTAAATAAACTTTGTGTAAATAATAAGTTTAATCTTTGAAACTCAAAAATTATGGTGAGTATCTGTTATACTTTATATATAGTATTTACATATATACAAAATTAAATCTTTGTTTCCAATGGTGAAGTAGTCTTTGAAGTTTCGAAATTTCATATTTTTAAAGAAAAAGATGGGCTCATTTACATGAAAATATTTAATATAAGTCAAAATAGAGTAATATATAAATAAATAAATATTTGAGATGAACAATTAGTCTAGCAAACGTCCTTTCGTCCATTATGCATAACAAAAATCATGGAATGCTAAACATTTGTTTACTACAACAAAATGAAGTAATTAACTCAGGAAAATCATTTTATTTAGAGATTCACTAGAACATAAATATAAATAAATATCTGTGATTAATCAACAGCAACACCAGGGGAGTGAGTAAGGCCATAGTAATCACTAAAAACAAACAAACAAAAAAAGATTGTAATCGTTTCTTAACGAACATGAGATAGTTAAACAAGTAATATAAACTTCGACGATTCATCTTCTTTATTTATTCCAAGCCAAGGAAGCCTATTTAATTTAAGATTTGCAATACTATTTCTTTTTCTTAAACATATGTGAACATAGAGGACAATACCATCGACCCTTGGGCTTGGTATTTAATCCCATACAACCGAAATGAAACCACTCAATAGGGCAGTCCACATTATCACAACCAATCATTTCACCATATGACACTTGATGACACGTACAATATGTAGGCTCATTGGGATCCACAGGCATATCCAAAACCTCTTGTGGTCCTTTTGAAATGTCAGAAAGAAGGGAATCGTCTTTTTTTGGAACTAAGTTAGGATTTTTTGACTTTTTCTTTTTGAGATCTTCCTTGGACTCCTTGTTCCTTTTATTCTGTGAGTTATAGTCTTTTTGTATCTTTTTTGAGTCATTGTTTTTCTTATGTTTGGAAACGTTCTTTTTATTTAATTTAGAGTTTTTATGAAGAGGCTTATCATCAAG
>NW_027290184.1:0-1677 GCF_016086655.4 Lepeophtheirus salmonis | reverse complement strand
AATTTATAAGTCATTTAAAGTCCTAGCTAAAAAAGATAACTACTACCTTAGGAAATTTCAAGTCTACCGTTCTAAAACCAGTAACTTCGGGCCTTCAACACCCTTCTTCATAGCTGTGGAAGCACTCTCTAATAGTAAAATAAGGTCTGCAATAAACGGTAATAACAACAGAGTGTCGTCTCTTATCGTCAAGAGAAGAATGGAGAGGCTGGACCTGAAATAAATAGCTAAGGTATTAATCCCGGAAAAAAATATTAAAAAACTACTCAACAGATTCCCATCAAAAATGGTTAACATACCAATTGGCCACCTTTTCTTTATTTACGAATAAATCAAAACAAATAGTTGGGTCTAGAATGTGCTCTTTTTGTCACGAAAACATCGAGACCTCATTCTTTTTGTTTTATTTTCTCTCAAAAGTGTCTCCAGTTGTTAAAATGGAGGACTCTATCATCCGTGAAAAGTATGTCGGAAAAAAGAAGAGAAAACAGAAGGAAAGAAAAAAAAAAGACAGAGAAAAAAAAAAACAATAGTCCGACTGTCCGGGACGGGCAAGTTGTTTATCCAACAGATTATGTTCTGTCCGAACGGACAGGTCAATTTATGCAAACTAAAGGAAAAGTACTAAAGTTAGTTTTTTCTCTTTCAGACTCATGGTTTAAAAGTACAATAAAATTGAATATGTTAACATAAAAAACTTGCCTTGGGGCCCAGCAGTTCACCTACACAGCCTGTGGGCTAGGGTGTATTATAGTTTAGAAGGGTTCCATTCTGACATGTTTCCTCATCATTCAATAGTTTTATCGTGCGAATATAATATAAATTCCAACGAAATTGCACACGATAATATTGTCTTAGTATGAAATTACTCACAATGATATTCCTTCACGATGATATTACCCACAATGTTTTTGTCCACAAGCTATTTACCTCAATCATTTACAGGACACATAATCAATTATATAAATCCGGTGTGTCTTTTAGCTTGTCCGTTAATTTGTAATTGGTAGTATAAAGAAGGAATTATAATATTCCTTAGCAGTTGTCATGAATATTTCATTCCTGAGTAGTGAACATCCTTTCCTAAATTGATTCAAATATATTCCAAACCTGTTTGAACGCTTGTTTGTGCTCATAAAAGAAGTATTGTAGCTCTGAGGATTTGTTGTGGAGTTATAATTTCAGGTCCATGTTGCACACAGAGAAGAATTGGGTATCAACATCGGAGTAATTCTAGCAAATGCCCATGTTTATATCCTTTTCTCCTTCCTCTCTTGTCACAGCTGATTGTTGATTGTAGTTGATCTAATGAAACGTCATAAGCATTATTCTTTCTCCCTTCAAAAACATTCTTCAAATTGTTAGGGTTACAATGTTAATCTTCGGTTTTTTTGTTGTTGTTTTTTACATGACATTCCACACAAGATTTTCACGTTTGGGTATAATTAAAACATTAAATCAAGTAGCGCATCAAGCACTGTTAGCCTGAGGAAATAGTATTGTCAATATTTGTTGTAATATTTTCGCAAGATGTCGTTTTACTATGACGTCACTCATTTATTTATTGTACGTACGACGTAGTATTCATAAGTTTGAGTATGTAATAATACCTATATAATTTATTATAAATTTAAATATTTCATATATACATATTATTATAAAGAAAATTTGAAACAA
>NW_027290183.1:0-2094 GCF_016086655.4 Lepeophtheirus salmonis | reverse complement strand
TTTACTGACTTCACAAAATCCCATGCGGCTCTATGGTTTTCATTTTTTTCCCAGGTATCTACCAGTGTAATAAGCCACTAACTTTTCAATCTGAGAGCGTCCAAAAGAAAATGTGACTCAGGCCCTACCAAGCCTGTGAAAGACATAGTTTGAGTGATGACTGGAAAAACTGGCTTTTCTTTTCTATAAAACTCCAGCTCTTTGGTTTCTGATAGCTTGATTGACAGCTTTTGTTTTATAGGCATTGTCATGCTCTCGTGTAAACTGAATAAGGGGAATGGTATCAATTCCTGAGTCTGAGTCTAGTTTAATGATGGTGTTCTTTTTTGCATTTTACTCAATTTAAAAATATTAACATTTTTATAGCATATATATTCTTGGAAATCCAACGGTCTTGATGAATTGCACTGGTCTTGTTCCAAGGAATACTTCGACTAAGTTTCTAACAGAGAATAATCAATCACAGCTCTTCTTCTTATCTGAAGTCTGTCCTTGGAGATTTCATCTCTAGAAAACTGTTTATGGTTTTTTTGATTTTTTCTTCATGGGGTCAAAATCATTTTCAACATTGGCTGAAATTCTTGGGTTGTCCTTATCTAATATGTACCCAACTTTATTTAATTTACCAAACATCGTATTGAATCTGAATCTTACCAAAAATAGCCTCTAATGCTCCTCCAATTATAATTTCTGATTTGTTATGTCTGCAAGTGAAGTAGAAAACTTTTCCCCCAAATTTATCTTCAATCCATTTTTCTGCACCATTGGGGATCCCACTATTGGTAGTTGTTGTGTCAAATCCTAGACCAACAATGTTGTGTTTCAGGTGACATGTTTCCAATAAGTCCAATGTTGCCTTGCATTGTTGATCTCCGGTGGAACCTGTTATGAAAAAAAAACCCCGAGAAATTTCCCTTCCTCGTACTATGGAGCACCTGAGACGAGAACGGCGAAACGATTAACTGTTATGTTTTTTAGTATAGATTTATTAGCTTTGTTCAGATAGAATAGTATTTTTTGTATTTTATTCTATTGTATTCTATTTTTGTATACATATACGTCAAGATAATAATAACTTAGAAGAATACCTAAAAAGACAACTGAAAAAATCAAAAAAAATATTAAAAAAACAAGTATTTTTTAATAATTGGTGTAAAATTTACCCATGGGCACAAATAAAGAGTTAATACAATATTTATTCATAGTAAATCACTGTTAATTGGCTTTGATTTGATACCCAAATCAATTCTATACGATAAGCCATTGCGAAGCTATAGGCAAAAGAATACAAATAATTACATTTTTGTTGCTTTTTTTTAAAGCCACTATCAATAAATTTTCAAGGCCATGTGGCAGGCATAGCTGCGGTCTAAAATTCAAATGGCTGGTATATTTAGAAATCTTGGAGAACGGGGAAATTTAAATATTAAAAGGTTTGAAAAAAAGTTAAAAATTGAGCAGGTCTAATGTCTGATTATGTTAGCATTGGAATTAAATATAAATGCTGGTTTGTTTTGATGATTTTTTTGTTAGTGAGCGCTCTAGAGACTAAAGTACTATCAGACAACAATATTTTTTCCCCACCTCTTATTATTCCATTCATTACGATAGAACACATATGAATTAGTATAAGCATTGAGCAGTTACATGTGAGAGTGCTCATGCGTAACAAAGAGTAACATCAAGGATTTACTTAGGACTTACCTTTTATATTATTAAAGCAAAACTTGTCTTTCAATCGTTGCATAAATACTCCGGACAACCGCTAGTTTATAATAAAGTGTCTTACATACCTCTTTTTTTCAATATTTTCTACAATCCAATTGCTTATTATTTTTTTAAATGAAGTACTTCAATTTCTCTGGATAAATATATTTCCTCAAAGACATAGATGAGTATTCGTGATTTATTTGAAATGTTTGGATATTCTTTACAAGTCTCAATATTATGATAATTGGTATACAATTTTTATAATTTGTATTGTATAGACGTATAAAAAACACGTTTCAATAATAAAAAGAGAGGACAATAAGAAGATATTAATTCGAAAATACCGGGAGTGCAGGTGATTGCATAGTGTCCAGAAAACTGGGC
>NW_027290182.1:0-2137 GCF_016086655.4 Lepeophtheirus salmonis | reverse complement strand
AGGTGGATCTCATCTTTTTTTTTAATGGAGGAATCGTTCATCGTGCAGGTGCCTCTTCATATCAAGTTCTGTGGTAGTGACTGATTATTAATCATTGTCCCTATACATAAATTCATCCAGATCTTCCATGGAATCATCGTATACTTCTACACATAAGAATTAAGAGTTCCATAAAACGACAGAATAATCGACGAAGATAATCAATAAGGAGCAAAGAGAGTTATCATATATAATTCCCCATTTATATAATCCCAGGCCCAGATTACAAGTAGCAAATCCAGAAAGGGACTAAAGGAGGAAAAATTATGTCCAAGAAGTCAATAGAGAGTTGCGTTGCCTTGGTGGGCTCTTAAAATCATAAATACATACTTGTGTTTAAGTTCAAATCGAGTATTATTATTTTTGAGGAATCCAGGTTTTTCCAAGATGGTGAGCAAAGGTGTTGCCGTGGATTGCAAGAACACTTCAGACTCGTTACCTCGAGCTGGAGTCTCATTTAAAAGACAACTTTTAACACAGGAAGTACAAGATTCAAACTCTACGGGGGAAAGATTAGAAGCCTGAGGAAGATAGAGACTCTGTAAATTTCAACACTTAAAGGAAAAACATTGATTAAGTACCCTCGCAAATATGGTTTCTTGGATTACTTGCTTGCATTCGATCTGTGAGAAGATTGATAAACTACATATAAATGAAGACATTGAATCTCGAATCATTGGCATGCCACAATTCAGCCAAGACGATTTGGAGATATTTTTCTGATATATTAGGCTGAGAAACCGATAGGCTCTAATCCTACACCAAGGTAATTCAAAGCTACTTTTAGAAAGTTGCTTATATATGCTGGAAAGAATGTATTAACTAGTGTGGCTGCAAATGGTGTTGCTCAAGATGAAACCGTTGCTGTAACAATCAGATACTACTACTTTCTCGGTATGTCAAGCACAACAGCAATACCTATAATCTCATGGAATTCACGTCAACCTACGAGTCAGGAAAGGAAAGTGAAATGAAATGTCCTTTTACGCAGTTCGAGACTGCAAAGTTTTGTTCAGTTACTATTTCTAATATTTTCAGCTACTACTACAGTAGTACCGAGTGTGGATCATGACATGATCAAATAAACTTACAGTTTATTGCCCATTTGATTACACTATATATTTTTAAACTTGGCATATGAACAGAAAAAGGAGTGCGTGTATCGGTCACCCATATAAGAAACATTTGTGGGACGTCAATAATCATTTTGTGTACAGTAGCTTATAGATGCTTGACGGACAAGACCTGCTTTGCGTTCCCTGTAATTGCACTTGCATACACTACGATAATGAGCTCTGCGATTTCTGCTCTGAATAATATCAGAACTACACCATCCCTGACAACAACTCTTCTTCACAAAAACCCCAACATTAAACCAACACCGAAACTCTACATTATGAAGATGACTCCCCAGACAGCGATGGAAGCTTTGACATCGTCTTTGGCAATAATAGCCAAGAAAGGGCATCATCACTACCAGGAACCTCTTCTCAGCCATTATGTCCAATAATTGGACGATTTGACAATTAGGACGAAAAAACATCAGTATAGCTTCCTCAAAGGAGTGACGTTGTGTTCAGCACGTACACAGTTCGTCGAAATCTTGGAGAACTACGAATGCTTGAGTATAACCCATGTACCGAACAGAAATGCGATGTGGTCGAAGAGATTTGTAATCCACAGCAAAGGGAACCTCCAGACAAAAATTGTAGGGAGAGTGGAACATCTAAGCGATCTTTCAGAAGTAACCTCCCACGATGTGCTGAGATACATGAACGAGCGAGTCGAAGAAAGAGTAAACAATTGGACCGAGAATCCTCTAGCAGTTGCTCTTCCTCTGATATTCCAGGTCCAACAGCACCACAAGAGAAGGAAGCTAAGATTCCTTGCCACTTCCTAGCCAGCAAAGAAAAAAAAAAATCTTCAGTGGTTACTTCAGAGTCGAAAGCTGGATCCTGCTCAACAAAAAAAAAAAAAAGATGAGTTCGTCTCAGCGATAATCGACGTGATCAATTTCAGCACTGCCATGTTATCTTCCTAGTATGTCTACAGGGAGTAGTAGGAGTCTTGACTGAATTGGTAAATATCTCAGACTCTC
>NW_027290181.1:0-1501 GCF_016086655.4 Lepeophtheirus salmonis | reverse complement strand
AAGAAAAAAGAAAGAAGGCCTGCACTGTGCCTCCTCACTTTTTGGTTCTGGAAGAGTAGTGCCAACTGGTCTATTAAAAACTTTGATGTTTGGGGTGTCTTCAAGTCTTGAGATTCTTTCAATCTATACAAAAAGCTCATAATGACTTCATACGTGTCATATTGAGTCAATATTGATAGCTTCAGTCACGGAATTGATCTTATTCAATTTTAATCCAAGACAGTGAGAGACTGAAGTGTTGCTGATCCTCTGATGTCGTAAGAAAACTTTGAGGGTGAGGTTGTCCTCGATTTCCAAACTTGCTTTGATTTCTAGGCCCTTCTTCTCAGTAGCTTCAAGTTTTACGAGTGACAATTTGGGTGCTTTTATAAGAAGAAATCCTGATGGCAATGTCTCCCGTGGTAACTTATTAAACATATCAGTTGACGCATGCACTTCTTCTCATTGAACATTTCAGACTCCAAGGCCTCTTGACGTTGGTGTTCAAGTTGGAGTCTTTGACTACTAGGGGAATGTTGCGTCTTGACGAGGGAGAGACGCAAGCTTATTTATAATAGGAGAGATCCAGGATGACCAAGAGACATGAGGAGAAGAATTCACGTGGAGGAATAATGTAACACTAGATCATGTGTATTCCAACTATACTCGATATATTTACAAAAGACGACACTATTTATAATACGTAAAACTCCGTACTTATAATACATAAACGAATATACAAGAAGATAAAAACCAGAAAGGACATATTAAATACATAACAGGGAAGCTCCAGTTGGCCTTGGTGACGGTGATGAGAGGGAAAGGTAGTCCGCAGACTTAAGGATATCATTGCCTTGATTTGGCCAAACTGAGGGGACAGTATCATTTTTCAAGCGTCTGCAAGTCATAAATCAATAAATAATAAATCAATTACGAGAAATTTGAGTTGCTTTACCGACTACCAAGTTACCTTCTATACTTCCGACCTTTCCCATGCCGCTTGTCAAGGGAATTAGTAATGAAGTCTTCATCTTTAAAATGTAAGGAGCATATCCTTGAATTTTCTGTTATTGTCTAAATGGTTGTTTTGGTTTTAAGATCCGTGATTGATCTTGGTATTGCCCTTTCTCAGCATAACTTAAGATGAGGATTAGGGGTACATTGAAACCAGGAAATTTGAGATAAATAATGTCAGGGGTACCGTCACACCCCTGTCTACATCCTGGGGTACAGCATTTTCCATCCCATTCTTTTTCAAGAAGAAACAATTAAATAATTAAAAATCACTATATAATTTATTGAAAACAATAACATAGTCACATCAAAACTAAGTACTTCTTCTTCTACACAATGAATAATTTTGATAATACGCGGCAAAACATCCAGCCACTTTATGGAGCCGGCGTGAGCCTCTTCTCCTGAAGAGTGCAGTCCAGAAGCTTAGAGACGTCCATAACTATATACATGGAATACGCTCTCTTTTCTCCCCTCTCCTTTTTGTACGAACTAAAGTAAGGAAAAA
>NW_027290180.1:0-507 GCF_016086655.4 Lepeophtheirus salmonis | reverse complement strand
GTTCATTGTAATAAAAGTTAGTTGTTTAGACACCCGAAATGACCGACGTCACATGAGCAAGCACAGTAGGTAGCGTGGAGTCAAGGAGGTGTATTTTAGTTCACAATTCATAACTTATTTAAAAATAATATATTTTTCTTTTAAATACTTAATTGTAGAAAGTTAGGGTAACTATTAAAAAAAAAAAAGTATATATATACCGGTAGTTGCATAAATACGCAGACTAATCTTTTAACGCTTATCTCGAGGTTCCATGACCGGAAATAAAAAATTCCAGCAGAAGTAACTCGGTAAATCTTTTGGCTTAGTCTTTTTTTCTTACTCGCATCAAACAAAGTCGTTTAACATGAATGACAAGGTCTTAGTACGTCGGATCTTAGAAAATCCAGTCAAACTCCGACATTGGAGCGTTTTGTTTAATATCTCAAGAGAAGGTTAATAAATTTACTTACAAAGAAAAGCTTAAGCGTTATAAAATTACTTACTATCATCAGAAAAATGGCTAAT
>NW_027290179.1:0-2976 GCF_016086655.4 Lepeophtheirus salmonis | reverse complement strand
TTGTTACTTTCATGTGTTTACTTTGAGGACAATAAACCTCCCTTACTCCGGGTCAAGAAAAAAAGAAGTATATAACAACATAGTCAAGGATACAGTTACAACTACTGACGATAACATCCCATAAATAAATTAGATTCGAGACACACAACATATTAGGACGGAATCCGTGTTGCTTACTAGAAATAAGTTTATTACTCTCAAAGAATAATTGTAGCTTCCGGTTAACGATCCGCTCCATTATTTTACCTACATGCCTTGTAAAGGATATAGGTCTGTAATTAGAAAGATCATGAGGATCTTCCTTCTTAAAAATGGGAACTACATTGGCAATTTTACAATCCTTTGGCACATATCCACATTGAAAAGAAAGATTAAAGAGATTTGATAGAGGGAAGGCAACACTATTAACAACTCTTTTCCAGAAGAAGATATTTTATTTCTGTCTGGACTTGTGGAGAAAGAGCAATGGATATTTACAATTACACTACCAACTTGTTCAGGCAAGTACTTGATCAATTCAGGTTGATAGACTGCTTTAAAAATACGTGTTAAAGCAAAAAAACTATGCACCAACATCATCTAGATTTGACCCTAGGAGGTTGAAATTTTTGCCAGGCACTCTTTTGAATCAGGGTCAGGGGCAGAGGTTCCCAATTTTCATATAAAAAGCTTTTGGCAAACATGGGAGCATAACTTATCAGCCATTTCGTGCCATAAAGCTAGAATTTTCAATTTAATGTATCTTTCCGACTCCTGGGCGAGAAAAATAGATTTTGAGAAAACACACAATCACTAATTCAATAGTGACGTCAATATTAAAAGCGTGGTGGAAGTCAATCATCAGTCGTGCCCTGCGTTATGGTATAACCTTATAATTAATTATATTAACCTTTGTGAATATCCTGGTTATTATATAAAATAAAATATCGATGTTCATGCCTCTCATAGAGGCAACTGAATAATTATTCATAGCATTCGCTATTTTTCTTATCAACTAGTTTAAACACCAAGATACGACTGATAATATATATTTTATAGTTACTCATGCCCTATTGAAATAATAGTTAAATAAAGAAATATATACCAAAATCATGTCACTAATTCACACAAACTTGCTCAAAAAAATAGTAATGACTCGAGACTTTTGTAGAGCGCAAGGGGAATATAACTGTTTATTTCTATACAAAAAAAACAAAAAAAAAAAACAAGGTTAACATTGATGCGAGACCAATATGGTATGATTGCCTCTTTCTAGCTAAAAACTTTTTCAATACGTGCATAAAGGCATGATACAGAACGGTAGGAAAATGGGGGCTTCCTTGTATATTTCAATGGATGACACCAGTCAACAGCATTTCTGTGCACAGGCTGAAACCCACATTCATTATTGTTATTAAAGCCCTTAGAACACAAAAGTGAACATTAAAACTTTCAACCTCTAGGTTTGGCCTTTTACAGCCTTTTTTTTTTAAAGTCAAATTTTAAAGGTATAGCTACAATTCAGGAGCCTTATTTTGACATGAAAGAACTATATAGATGAAAATCAAAAACAAATTGATGAAAACATTAAGTATTTGAAAAATGAATCATATATATTACTCTCTACTTTGCTTACAATTAATCCTTATTAACACTAATTAATTGTAATCAAGATCAATAATAAAAAATAATTAATTTTTTAAATGCTGAATGTCTTCATCAATTTTATTTTTCTTTGATTTTTATATCAAATGTCAAAATATGATACTGAATCTGACGCTATACGCCTTAAAACTGAATTTTTTCAAAAGGCATCAAAGCCCTACTTAAGAGGTTGAAAGTTTGATGGTCATTTTCATGTTCTACGGTTAAAATAACAATAAAAAATTGTAGGCTTCCTCACCCTACGGGCATTCTAAAACCTTCATTTGATGCATAGTGACGATATAATTTGCTATATTTGAATAATTAATTTGTATAAATGATTTTTTAATAATGAAGTTGCACTTAAAGTGCTGAAATCTATCAAGACCTGGAGAATTCTCGAAATATTTCATTAAATGAAATAGGACTCAAAATGCCTCCAAACTTAATAAAATGCCTCTGGAACTGCTTTGCATCTATTTAATTAACGTTTTTGATGTTTTGTTTAAACAAAACAAAAAAAGTATATTTCTTACTCATAAAATGCATCTCTTATGCTCTCATTAGTCCATGGCATATATTATGTTATAAGAATAATAAATTATAGTTGTACGATAATAATCAATACATTACTAATTTGTCGTCTAAACAATGACCAATCAGGGTTATGATTACCCATGAAGAATTTCACAACAATAGAAAAATACTTTTAATTATTCTTTTATGGAAGTTATATCAGCTTAATGACAATAAGATAGTGTTCAGTTATCTATTGTATTATTTATAGAAAAAATCAATTTTCCCAAAAGGTTTGAAGCTGAAATTTATGTTACGGACCCTTGCAATATACCTAATCTGTATATTAACAAAATAATTAATTCATTTGAAAATATAAAAATATATTAAGAAATTTTTTGAGCTTTTGAGAACACAAGTGAATAACAATATTAAACTTAAGGATTCAACTCAAAACGTCAAATACGTATATTGCTGTTGAAAACTTGCTGAAAAAATGATTTAAAAAAATGTATAATATACATGTAGATAGTAGTGTGTTGATCCTTATTTAGAACTGAAGACTGCAGTCCTGTCCAGTCAAGTTCTGTAGTGCATATCAGTCCTCAAACTTATTAAGTTCGGGCCTTGATGATGCCGCTCAACTTTTTGCACCGAAATAGACAATGAAAGTAGCGCCAACAAATACGAATTTCATGATGAATAATTTAAGAATACTGAGTGGAAATGTTAATGGAATTTCGGAATTCAGTGAACGAAAAAGATTTTACGACTATCTGAATGCCCTTAACTATCCTGAAATGGTCACCTACTATGAGCAAAGGAAAGGGGAATCAC
>NW_027290178.1:0-591 GCF_016086655.4 Lepeophtheirus salmonis | reverse complement strand
ATAAAGAATATGCCTATATCTAACAAAGGTTAACCGCTTACTTCAAATGAAAAGTCTTTTACATCCATTTTCACCAATATATATTTATTTATATATTTTATAGATATATATTTATTATATTAGATGAAAATGTTTTAATCTAAATATAATGCATTCAAAATGTCAATATAATATCAAAGTTTTTTTTTTTTTTTAATAAAGATTGAGATCTACATACATATTTTGGAATAAACCTACTTGTAATAAAAATTAATTGGAATGACATTACATAGCATTTTAGATCATATGGAAACCTCCAGCAAATGAAATATAGATAAAAATAATTTTTAGTGGAAGCGATACTATTTTTTAATATATAATACTTGTCAGAAACAAATATTAAATAAGAACAAAAAATAATTCAGGTAGTTTTGGCTGCTTCAGTATAGAGACGAAGTATAAACTTTTTTTTCTCAAAGCTGGGTATACATTAAGATACGTTTCCTAAAAGAGTGGCGATCAATGTCGACACACTATGTTGTTAACAAGTGCAAAATGTTCTTGAGCCGTTTTGAGCGTGTGATTATGGCTAAAGGTGCTTAAATTCATAAA
>NW_027290177.1:0-1132 GCF_016086655.4 Lepeophtheirus salmonis | reverse complement strand
ACTTTCATTTCTGAGGTCCAAACGAGCAATCCTTGCAACACTAATAATAATTATCATTAATTTGTTTTGTTGATATCACTTCCACTTTCCTTCTTGTCTCTTTTCAATTATTAGTGATGCTTGTTGCTATATCACTGTATATTTTTATTCGCTATTAGACCCTCATAAATAATTATTCGTATCTTGGGTAAGTGTAAATCATGTATACCCACTCAATCTCCGCATATGATCTACTTGTTTGTATATATATAAATATTCTATGTAGTCTGCTTTTGTATAATAAACTAATCAGTCCTTATTCAGGGGAGAAGGAGAAATCGTGTCTACATTTATTGACTTCACATATATCTAAAGATACGTAGTCCAGCTCTAATTAATAATTAATTTAATTTTCTTCATCATGACTGTATGGATGACACTAAGGACGTAGTAGTATTGGGAACAATCCATAAGGCAAAACAGAAAAAATAAACTCCAATTCACTGGGCCACATATATTTCTACTAAGTTAATAATATCCAATTCTTCGCTTCTTAATACTGTAGTCAAAAAATATCTTCTACTAAATCTGGGTACGATATAACTAGACTTTTCATAGATGGCAATTAACTATGTTAAAAATGTTGTTGAACAAACAAACATCAACGCCCAAAACGAAAATATAAATTTAAATGTCACTAGAGATGAAATACTAGTTATGATTAGTAATCTCTTGTAATCAGAATGTGACGAATACACGTGTATTTCTCGATAAATTTTTTGAACGTAGGAGGATTAGCAATGGATAAGGTTATATTGCATGCAATAAGGATCTTTGTGGGATCAAAGTTAAAGTCTGACTTGATGTATTCATCGTTAACTTAATTTTATAGATGAATATCCATACTCTTGTTATGAGATGAGTATAATGAGGGGCGTGTAATTCTAGATAGGGACTAAAGGCACATTTATATCGATAAATCTGACAAACCATCTGTTTCTCATCTGGTAAGTATTTTCCAAATTACTTAGCCTCCATTTTCAGAAATCCAGACAGAAGGCGACGTTATTTTAGGGATTTTATTCAGTTCTCTATCGACTATCACCATCTCATATTATATTAATATTGAATAATAAAGGCGGGAATGATAACA
>NW_027290176.1:0-2592 GCF_016086655.4 Lepeophtheirus salmonis | reverse complement strand
GCGATGTGAGTGGATCCTTTTTTCCAAATGGTATTGTGTAATTTTGTACTTCAGCCTTAAACTACGAGGGTTCTCAACCATATCAAGAGTGTGATTGTTGAGAATACTAACTAATGGTTGATGGTCTACTGATGGATCAAATTCTTTACAGAGTAAATAATACCTTAATTTCTATAATACCCATGCACCACTCAAAAGTTCTACCTCAATTATAGCATGACGATGATTTGTTTCGTTAATGAACATTGAACAAGCATGTATGAGTCGCAAATGTCTAAAAAAGGGGTTGATTGAAGCACCTTTTTGACTTGTTTAAATGCCTTATTATAATCGTCTGTCCAAATAAATTGACCATGTTTTTTTTTAAATTGGTCTTAAAGGGACTGCCTTTGCTCCAAGATCTTTAACAAATCCAACTAATTGATTGACCATTCCTAAAAATCGTCTCAACTCACTTATGTTTGTGGGTGCGGGGAAATCCTTTATGGCTTGTAAATTCTTGTCGTCCGTCCGTATTGGGATACGACAAATCCAACATAGTTTATTTGTTCTTGAGTAAATTCAAACTTTGTCTTACTCAGAGTAATTCCTGAGATAAGACATCTCCTCAGCCTATTTTTTCACGTCCTCAATGTGTTTATTAAAATTGGAACTAGAGATTATTATATCATCTCTCAATTTCCCCACATTGATCAATCCTTCGATCGATAGCTTCATCTCTCACTCGATTGTATACATCTTGTGAACCATTCAAACCAATCGGACATATTTTAAATTGATAGGGTCCCCATGGTGTAATGAAACAAGTTAATGAACGATTATTTTCTTCTTGCTCCAATTGAAAATTTCTTTTTGCAGTTTAAAAAAATTCACATCTGGAGGAATTCCATCAATAGCTTGTTGAAGTGTCTTAATAGCCATAGGATAATATGATTGTTTCACAGACTCATTCAATTTTCTTAGGTCAACACATAACTGTACATCTCCATTCTTCTTTTCTTGAACAATTATAGGATCAACCCAATCAGTCGGTTATATTACCTTTTCAATTATTCCATTTTTTCTAGGGAACGTAGCGTTTTTCTTATGTTCTTTCAATGCGTAAGCTATTGAACTAGCTACACTCTATCAAAACTTCTCAGAAACCTAAATATAGATTAAGATAATTTATCAAAAAAAGAAATCCCCAAAATCAAAATATTAATGTGCCAAAAATTGTTGAACATACGTTTTTGTTCCATGAATTAGTATAACTGAACTTATTTGAGGTCCTTTCATACCCAATAAAACATTCTCAAGCAATTTTGAACATGCAGCACCTATACCACACCAAAAGCTTCCCTTCATTATAAATAATTTAATAAGGTTGACATGACCATATTCAGGATGGTGATGAAGATCCTAACCATATATTCCTTTCATATCCACCTTTATGATGCTTGCCCATGTACATTGATTCCCATTTAATCTTCTAAACTACCTGAAATTGCACAAAATCCAGCGTTTCTTGATGCTTACAAGTACAAGATCCTCCACAAGAACTTTTGTTACAAAGTCTAGTCCGTGATATTGTGCCACACATGTTCCCATCAAAGATGAATCCTCTCTTCATTCAGTCAATTATGTTTTCTTTTTCATCAGTGTTTTATGGAACAAAACATATTAAATTACTAATCTTGGACACCATCATTTGATTTCATATAAGCACTCTTCCAGGCAGACCCAAACAGTAATTTTGAAAGTGAACCAAGTCCTCAACTTCTTGGTATATTTCCACTCTGGCCTTTTGCTTATATATGAGGCTTTCGATAAATGCACGTCGTTTTTTTTCTTTTTTTGGATCTTCAAGCTATGATTTCTAAGAAAACCTCTGCATCTTTTGAGTATTTTTTCCAATTCATCGTCAGGAGTAACAATCACTTCCGATTCAAACAATTGTTCTGTAGCGTTTCATTATAATTTCCAACTCGTTCTTCACACTATTTTCTAATAAATGGCTCACATTCAGTTTCCATATCTTTTTTCATATTGGGCCTCTTTACACTCAAACTAAAAAAATTGGATAGTGGTTACAGTAAAATCTTGGCAGTAGCGGGTATTGTTTAACATTTCCTCTCAAATCATCGGATACCATAAATCTGTCAAGTCTTGCCTATTTTATAACCTGATATTTAGATTTAATTTCAAATGTGTGCTGCGGTAATGCTTCCGAGCGATATGCAACGTTCCACATTCCTCAAGTAGCAATCAATTGTTTTATTTTGATTGCAGCACTGCCATTATTTCCAAGTGCAAAAATGACTTCATTGTATGTAGTGTATCCCAACGTACTGTGGATATTTAGGAGGAAATATTACGGGTTAATTCCAAGATTATAAATGTTGAAAAATTTAAGGTCAACCTTTTTTATGATAAGAAAAAAATTAATTTAATTGACTTAATTAATAGTTTTTCCAAAAATGAATGATTGTAGAACGGCATATTTCTTTACAAAGTACAACAAGTGTTTGGAAAATGACTTAATGTAGTACTGCATAGAGAAATAAATATATAGAGTCAATTCATGCAATATATTGTTATTTCTACACGGTA
>NW_027290175.1:0-1661 GCF_016086655.4 Lepeophtheirus salmonis | reverse complement strand
TTCATGATTGATAGAAGAAGATGTATATTATTTAATCAATGATGCCATAAGTAATTCTTCTTTTCTCCTCGCACGCTTTTCTATTCTTACCAAATTTATCACCCTTAGCCATAAGTAATTCTTCTTTTGTCCTCGCACGCTTTTCTATTCTTACCAAATTCTCGTCTTCAGCGATGTCAACAACTCTTGAATGATCTAAAGCACAACATCAACCGGGTATCTTTTATCTCTGATCAAGAGACCTTTGCCGTTCACCCCGTCTAGAATAAACAGAATTATCTGGTGTTATCCCAGTTACCTACGACTGACTACTTGATGGTGTTGATGGAAAATGTGGTCCCATAGATCCATGGACCATGAAGAAGTACAAGAAGGCCATGTTCGTATTTCAGCAGGACAGGGCTCCGGCCCATAATGCTTATATTGTACAAGAGTGGATGGGTAGCAACATGGAATTCCATTTATTAGGTGGAGTCCGTGATGTACGGTTTACATGGATGATTATAGAAGCTGGATACTTCTTCAAGCTCACCCCTCATTTCCTTATTACTTTTGAGTCTATTTTCTCACTCAAAAACAAGTGGAAGATGATTCTAGAATCTTAAAGATAATGTTCCTCTTTATTCTCTATAGTTTGAACTGTAAAACATATTATATTCTCAAAATACATAATTTGGGTATTTTTGTTAATATGAAAAAGTTAGACATGATATTAAACAATAAATTTATTCAGTACTTTCTTCTCCATCCTACCCTAAAGGTATATGCACTGATGACTTCTGCGTTCAAGATATAATAAGCCTTCAGGGCCGCGATGCTCTTGTGTTCTTTGCAGAACCTGTAATATTCTGTCGACAGTTCAAACTTCTTGACGTACAAAAGAGGAATATTATCTCTTCAAGAGTGAAAATCGCTTAGTGTTGGTGAACCTGGTGGCCTTCATGGATGCCGTGAGGATGTGTGGTTGGCCATTCTGTATGACCTGTAAAGTAATAACACCCTTGGAAACCAGCTGCTTGCTCACTTCACGGTTCTTGGCCGACCTGGACAAGTCCCCGGTGAATGAAATCATCCTATACCGTGTGTACAAAAAGTACTGAGACATGCCTCTAACACGGTGTTACTTCACTAACACAAAGATACCCTTTGTATTTTGTTTTCAGCTGTCAATTCCCTCTTCTCCCTTGATACTTCATGGCTATTTCATAATTGATTCTTTTTCATAAGTACACAATGTAATAAGTTATTCTATACATATGCTCCGTTTCCAAAAGAACATGAATACAATTTCTTGTTGATCCCTTGTCGTTTAATTTTTTAATTTAAAAATGGTCAAGAAATAATATGACAGTGATGTCTGAGAGTATATAAAATATAAATAGTGTTTGGTATGATTGACTTATTTGTCTAACTACCAGATGATTTCGAGCCTTTTTTCTTTTTGCTGGAAAGGTTGCGCGATATATGAAAGATGACAACTTGCTAAGTAGACATTAAATTACTCATAATTGATCAATAATATGTCGTACATCATAGAAAATCGAAGAAAATTTTATTTTATAATATTTTTTACTATAACAATACAAATTAATTATGAATCTCGCCAACATGACCCTCAATGACAGCCTCCGTCCGCTGCTCCATGTTGCTACCCATCCACT
>NW_027290174.1:0-1300 GCF_016086655.4 Lepeophtheirus salmonis | reverse complement strand
TGTTTTCAATTTAAAAAATCGGGAGAAGGGGGCTGGATAGGAAATAGATAAGTTTTTTCACAGTCCTTACATACAACATTATAAAAAATAAAGTAGCTGAAATTTAGAACTGCACAGTAAATTGTTTGTTGCAATAAATATATTGTAAGGAGCTATCTATTTTTTTTTGTTTTTTTATCACAAGATTTCAGGAGATTTAAATAATTCAAAAATGTTCCGCATATCACATTAACATTACTGTTAATATATTTAAACATTACTCCTTGAATATAGCATCTTCAAAGGCCATAACATAGAAGGAATTTAGTTCTTAGCAGTCTTAAAAACCGGAAGAATAAATTTATCCATCACAAATGTTGAATCATGGTATTTTGGAAGCTCATGAACAGTCAAGATATATTTATTTAAAGCCAAACTTTTTAATGGGCTTGGATCCTCTGTACTGTTGAAAAAAATGTTTATATGCTATGTTTTGATGAACTACATCTTTGGTAGTGTTCCACGCATACGTTGATGTCCCATACCATATAACAATATCATCCGTTAGATAAATTTTAGATAATTCTTGACCGACATGTATATTCACAATTATATTCTTAATATTTAGCTGCTAACCCAAGGCTTATTTTCAGCTTTTTATTAGTCATCATCAATTGAATTATTTGACCAGACCTGAGGATTTAAGAAATTTTACCATACAAATTTAATGTTTGAAATTTTTTAGGAATAGAAATGAATTTTTTTAAATTTTTACTGAATAGTTGTAGATTTTTGAAATGTTTTTCGAAAAAAATTATTATTTAAACTTTTTTTTCCAAAAAAAAAACCAAGCCCCGCCCCCCCCCTCCTCAAATAAGGTGAATCCTGAAACAGCGCCTTTTTAGTTTTAACTCTTGGACACTGGTGGAAGTCTCAAAGTTTAGTTTCCTGGCTTTTCTTATTTATACTGAGGATGCTCTTCGTCGGAGTTTAAATCTGAATGGTAATTTTCACGCTAATACACTGATTCTATAATAAAATTTATGTTTGGTTTTATCTTGCACGACTCAAAAGGTGTGTTAATATCAAAATTAGTTTCGGTATTGTTTTTAAATGAATTATTATGGGCTACTTTATTATTTAGGAAGACAAATGATTAAGGGCGGTTTGGGCTGATTAGTGCTTTTAATTTTAAAATTTAAACGAATTAACTTTACAGAGCACACCTTTCGTTTGAAGGTTGATACTCACTAAATATCATACCATAATATATAATTCGATTATTATGAAATAATACTGAATATACTGAAATATACTGAAA
>NW_027290173.1:0-3275 GCF_016086655.4 Lepeophtheirus salmonis | reverse complement strand
ATACTCAGGGAATACTTACTCCCTGGTATACAGCGAAGGATTTTAGACTATTGTCAAAAATTTATCCAATATCTGATCCCTAAATTTCGTCCAAACAAAGAAAGACATTGGAGATTAACGTTGATGGTTTTTTGAAAGAGTTTGAAGATGTTTTCGATGATGCTAAAATGTTGAAGCTCAGACAAATGAAATTTGACCCTGTCAAAAGAATTCTAAAAGATAATGCCAAACCGATTTGCTTGAATGGAGCTAGACCAATAGCTTACGCTTTGAGAGAACTGACGAAGGAGGAGCTCGATTCACTTGAAAAAAATACATTGGGAATTACTCTGAGCAAGACAACAAATTTTAAATATGCTCAAGAACAGTAAACTATGATGGATTTATTTGTATCAAAAATGGAATACGGACGGAAGACAAGAAACTACAAGCCTTACAGGATTTCCCCACACCCACTTACATACGTGAGTTGAGAAGATTTTTAGGAATGACCAATCAATTAGGTGGATTAGTTAGATACCTTGGATCAAACCCAGTCCCTTTAAGAACACTTTTCAAAAAACAACCAAGTCAAAAAGGTGCTTCAATCAACCCCTGTTTTAGCCATTTTTTCGACCATAAGAAAAAACTCGTCTTCTCACGGATACATCAAGGAAATATAGACTAGGATTCATTTTACAACAAAGCATGAATAAATTGGAGACTCATACTAGCTGGGTCAAAGTTCATTAACGAAACTTTATTGTTTGTTTATATGGCTATCACGTATGTATGTCTTAGGTTAAGTTTTCAGTTTTTCACGTTATGAGAAGAAAAATGAAAGTAGAATAATATAAGTCTATATAATTTAATTATTTTTATGTATGCAACATCGTTATGCTATTGTTGAGTTAGAACTTTTGAGTTTTGTATGGGCAATGAAAAAATTGAAGTATTACTTACTAGGTAAGGTACTTGATCTTCAAGTAGACCCTCAACCTTTTAGTTAGTATTCTCAACAATCAGACTCTTGATATGGTTGAGAACCCTCGTATTTTAAGACTGAATGAAAACTACAACGTACCATTTCTATCCTATTTGGAAGAAAGGATCCACTCACATCGTTCATGAAGCCCTATCAAGATTCCTAGTAGAAAACCCATCAGTAGAAGACTTGATGAATGGAGAAGAAATGATAACCGATCATGCGAACTTCTGCTAATGGAATTATCAGATTCAAAAATAGGAAACAAATTTTCAATTGGTTAGGATTCGGGAGGATACAGAAAAGATGGAGAACTTCAAAAGTTAATACATTACTTAAGAGGATACAAAACTAAGTAAGGAATTCAGGTGCGTAGAAAAAGGAGGTTATGTACGGAATTGTTCTGTATGGAAGAAGAATAGTTGTTTCAATTAGACTACGTAAGTCTATATAAAGTGCTTTACACGACAGTCATAAATTAATCCTACGAACCAAACAAAGAGCTCGTCAAACGGTGTATTGGCCAAAGATTGATAAGGATATATAAGAAAAAGTTAATTCGTGTGAACATGCCAAGGCTCTCAGTCATCACAAGCCAAAGAAGACATATGGAGGAAAATGAAGCAACCAATCGCACGTTTGAAGAGGTGTCGCTAGATATATTTCAAATCGGAAAGAAATATTATTTAGTTATGTTTGAACGTTATTCTGGGTGTACATTTTTGTACTCATTTGATAGATACCCAATGACAAAACAAGTTTTAGAAGCAATAGTTCCGAGATTTTCGATGCTTGAATTCCATTGAGATGTCGATCGGATAGGGGACCTCAATTCAAGTCAAATGAATGGGGAGTAAAAGCAATTATATCAAGACCTTATCACCCTAAAAGCAATGGTCATGCTGAAGCATGTGTAAAAGCCATGAAGACTCTTGTTAAGAAAACGTGAGACATCAACGGAAAGTCGTTTCTCAGAGCAGTATTTGAATAGAGGAACACACCAAGGGACCATGGAAAATGCCAATATAAATAATGCTCGATCATCAAATTCAATCTGTTGTCCACACAATAACCTCAAACATAAAAATTCAAAATCCTTGACCAGTGTCGAGTGTGAAGAGGAGAAAGAAAATCATAAAAAGCCAGATATATACCACAATCAAAAAAAACAAGAAATGGAGACACTATTCAAATGGGTGGGAATATTATAATTCTAAACATAGTTAGAATGTTGCGGGAACTTTATTGGAGTAGTTGTTGGAAGATTTCAACGTAAAAAATTATATGATAAGGCTGAGAATTTGCAAGATTCTTATATGAAAACGCATCTGGATAGATCTGTAAGTTTTGATGTAAATATAAATGATTTATGATAAAATATATGTTAATGTTAATAGATTAATTGTTTTCATAAAAGGAAAAGGGGCATGTAGTATATTTATGTATGCACATATTATAGTTGTGTTTCGGAATGTTATGTTAATTGAATATCCCCCCAACCTATTTTGCATGTATATATTAGTTACGTTAATATAGATGTATACACATCACTGTACCTTCAATGGCTGAGGTGGACATGCTTACATGAAATATGTATTATATCCAGGGATGTCAATCCATTGTAGAATGGGCATGTTTAAAAAAGAAAACCGAAAATCAACTTGGGTAACTTCTTCTGACAATTTGAAGAATGTTTTGGAGCATAAAATGAATAATATCATGACGACTCATTAAATCATTTTTAATCAGCTGTGACAAGGAGGAAGGAAAAAGGATATAAAAGAGAATATTTGCAAAAATTTCTCCGATGTCAATCCCCAATTCTACTTTGAGTCCAGAAAGGACTTACAATTATAACTCAGGATTACGCTCCGTCTTTTGTGTGCACACACGAATGTTCAATCAGGTTTAGAAGATAACTGAACCTACTAAGGAATTTAATAATAATTGTGAAGTTAAAGAGGGAACAAAAGTGATACAATCGCGTAAGGAATCGTGATGGAAATGGTGTTTTTAATGGGCATGTTTAAAAAAACGAAATGGAAAATCATCATGGTAACCCTGACAACTTGAAGAATGTTTCGGAGGAGATTAGCTAGAAACATTTGTGAAATGGGAGGGGGAGAAGCAAATAAACAAGGATATTGACTAGGATTACTCCGATAACGAATTAATTTCATTATCTTTGGTTATTGAGAGAGGCCTAAATCCTCAGAGAAGGGTTATATGTTTCTAAGCACCATTATGTATCTTACCCAAAAAATATTCATTCCATTTATCAATTTTTTGATTTTGTTTTGAGCTCGCGAGG
>NW_027290172.1:0-14087 GCF_016086655.4 Lepeophtheirus salmonis | reverse complement strand
TAGTTAATTAATTAATATATTTTATAATTAATATTTATTTATTATTTTAATATTTTTTAACTAACTAAATTTTTAAAATTCTACACAACTAAAAAATATTATAAAAATTATTAAAATACTATAAATATTATTATTATTTATATAAAAATATTTTTATTTAAAAATTTTATTTATATTAAAAATATATTTATAGTATATAAAAAAGTATTTTATAGTATTTTAATATTTTTATAATATTTAACAATATTTTTATATTTATAATAATAATTTAATTATATATAATTTTTATAATATTTTTATAGTATATAAAATATATTTATTATTATTTCTATTATTTAAATATAATAACTATTACTAGTATTATAATTAATTACCATTATTAATATTATAATTTAATAATTATAATTTAAATATTAGAATATAATAAATTCTATATAAGGAAATATTTAATAATTAAAAAATTAAAAATAATTAAAAATAATTTTAATTTTTAGAAAAATTTTTAGAAATAGAAATTTATTTTTTGTTTTTCGATCAGCAATCGCAAACCATACCATTATTACCTGCTATAGTTGGTAATTCAATATTATTAACTACTTCAGTTGCAAGAGGTGATGTTAGACAATCCTGTGTTGGAGTTGTTTGTTGTTTACTAAGAACGCATGCGGATTCTGGCTGTTGAAGATTAATTATCTGTTGCTGTTGACCAACGTTACTTCCTCCACCGATCATCTCAACTTCATTTCTTCCCTCGTTTCTAGGGATCTGGCAGACGCATTTTCTTGCAATGTTGTTTGAGGATGTGTTGTTGTTGATGAAGCTGCTGCTGCCTCCTCCTCCTACAATCTGTTGTTGTGCTGGTGGTGCTACTACTTTTGCAGGCTGTGTGATTGCTACCTGTTTTTGTTGGGGTGGTTGGACACAGTCCATTGCACAGGCAGACGATGATGCTCCGAACGATGGTACCATATTAATAGGAATCAATGGTGTTGGTGGTACTACGACCTGTGGTGGTGGATAATATGGTGGCTGGTAGTTAGGTGGAATGTTATATCCTCCTGTTGGTGGTGGCGGAGTAATCATATTGTTATTGTTGTTGTTATTGTTATTGTCACCTCCCATTGTCAATGTTGTTTCTGTTCCTTCTGTGGTGTTGCAGTCCATGTAGATGACAGAGGTGCAGCTTGTTTCTGGTTTCTGTGTTATGACTGTTGTGGTTTGTGACGGTGTTGGTGGTAGATAGTTTGTTGGTTGTGGATAACTAGTTGTTGGTGGTTGGAATCCCATCGGTGGAGGGTAACTGGTTGCTGGTGGTTGGAATCCCATCGGTGGTGATGGTGGTACACCGGTTAATGGGAATGGTTGAGGAACAAATCCTGGTGATCCTCCGTACGCACAATTACAGAGTTGTGGATGTTGCTGAACATTACCTGTCATCATCAGACCTCCGCCTCCTATTTGTTGTTGCTGTTGTAGGTTGCTTGAAGAACCTTTTCCAACTCCTACTGAACATGTCATATCGCAGTTATCTACTAATAAACTGCTGCTACTACTACTTGAAGGTGGAGCTATTGCTGAAAAGACTCCTTGGTGTCTGTTAAAAAAATGTACTAATTGGATAATAATGAGTGGCTTGAAAAACATGAAGATGATTAAAAATTTATTCTTTTAAATTAAAGCTGAAACAGTTTCAGGGTTTTATCATTATTTTTTTATCATTGATCAAAAAATTTAACATTTTTACTTTTTATTGTTTTTTTGTGTTTTTAGTGTTTTTTTTTTTAAATGGTTTTGGATTATTTTTTATTGTTATTTTTTGGTGATTTTGTTTTGAAAATGATAAAACCTATTAAAATTCGTTTTTTTAATATGTATAATTTTTACAACAAAATTACTAAATATAGTAATTATTACTAAAAATTTTAAATTACTAAATATAGAAATAATTTAAATATATATGTATATGTGTATAACTAATTTATATAATTTAATAAATTTAAATAAAATTAAGATATACTATTTTTAAAAAAATTACTAAATATAGAAATAATTAATTATAAAATTTAAAATATTTTTATTTTTATTAGTTTTTATTTATTATTAGTATTAATAATACTATTACTGTAGAAATTACATCTACTTTTTTCTTTTTTGTAACATTTAACCATCACATCTAAATCAGCAATTCTCTCAATATTTTTAGTACTCTTAAGTCTTAAATCGGATCCAATATTTTCAAGATCAATTTTTATTTGAGCATCTTTATCAATACAAATAATAACAAAAGGAGCATAAAATTTTTGAAATACTCCGATAGGATTGTTCTGATTTCTTTTTATAATGTGAAGTAAAGTATCTTTGGTTAATTTTAGTTCGTTTATTTTATTTTTTTTTTCCTGAGTTGTGTTAGTTAATTTTTTAGCATTATAAATATTATTGTTAGTATTGATATTAGTAGTATTGATATTAGTAGTATTATTATTAGTAGTATTGTTGGTATTAATAATGTCTTTACCAATGAATACGTAATTCTTTTTAACTTTTGCAATTAAATTTAAACCCTTCATAACACTCAAAACATCGTAAATTCTTTTTTCGAGTGTTTTTGTTTTTGTTGTAGAAATTTTTTTAATAATCTGGTCATAGGTTAGTTGGTTATCTTCTTGGAATATTAAATTTATCTGTTCTGTCATGTTTTTTAGGCCGTATTTTGTGTTATCGTCTGTGGTTGAGTAGAAGTCTGGATCTGTTATTGTGGTAGTGGTAGTAGTAGTAGTACTATTTATCATTTTTTTTATAATAAAATCTTAAAAATTTAAATTAAAATAAAATTAAAATACTATAAATACTATAAATACTATTAATATTATAAATACCATATAAAATTATAAATACTATTAATATAAATTTTAAATTATAATATTATAAATACCGTATATACTATAAATACTATTATTATATATAAATTATAAATATTATTTTTTATTTAATTAATATAAATTATTAATATCTAAAATATTTAAAATATAAATATAAATTTTAATTTAATTTTTAAAATTTAGTAAAATTACTTAATTAAGTAATAATAATATTTTATAATTAATTTAGTTATTATTATTATAAATATTACTATAAAGTAATAATATTTAAGTTATTAGTTAGTGTAGTTATTATTAGTAATATTTAAGTTATTATTAAATTTAATAACCGGAGAATAAATCTCTACATCATCATTCCTAACAACATCAACCCTCAACCCATACTTCCTCTCATACAACCCCTTCAAACTACAAACATTCACATACTCATCAAAACAATAATTTTTCTGAGAAATATAAAACTCCATTCCCGTCTTAACAGGAATTTTAAAATTCCTAATCTGTTCGATCAAATCCTCTTTTGAAAGACTTTTAAATTTTAAAATTTCATTTTTCCATTCTTTTTTTATGGTGCTTCCTATTTCTAGTTTTACGTTTTTTGACTTATTTTTTATTGATGACCTGTAAATATTTTTAAAAAGTTTATTCGAATACGTCAGTGCTGAAAAGTATTCATTACTAAATTTAAATACTGGCCACGTCTTCTCCAAATTGAAAGTGTCTAAAAGATCGTCGCAAAAAGAGGCAAGTATAGGACTAGTCATACAAAGAAGAGAGTGGTAGAATAGTTTTAAAATCTCATCGTTCTCATTGCCTCCTAGTTCGATGTAGGTTTCGTAAAGACTGAGCATTTCGTAGAATGAATATTTTATAACTTCTCTAAATTCCATGTTATCGTAAGAAATGTTTGATTTTTCGATAAAGAAAGAAATTCCACTTAGTAAAACTTTCTGACAGTATTTTAAGTTTTGTTCTTCGTATTCGTAATCAGTAAATAATACTAATAAATTCTCATCCCTAATAATATTATTATTAGTATTATTATTATCTTTAGTATTAGTAGTATTATTATTACTACTATGACTAGTACTGCTATGACTAATAATATTAGTAGTATTATTAGTAGTATTTAAGAAAAATGTTTTTATTTTCTCCCTCAAATTAAAAAGTTTTAAAATCGAAGAATTAGCAACACCCTCCTCAAAATTCGCATCCTCATTCCCATCCCCACACGTTGCCAAAACCAACCTCGTAGCATACACACCGTACCGCTCCAAACACTCATCCACGCTCAGAAAATTTCCCGTACTTTTAGACATCTTCTCGGAGTTGAGCAGAACGTGGCCGTTTGTGGAGATTCTCCGTGGCCAGAACTGTTCACTGAAAATGGCAACGTGGTTCATTAAGAAGAATATCAAATGGTTTTTGAGCATGTCTTTGCCGCCGCATCTTAGATCTACTGGGTAGAAGTGGTTAAAATTTTTCCTGCAGTTAATTAAAATTTCCTTTTCCTTTTCTGTTAAATTTAAATTTAAATCTAAACCTAAATCTATAGTACTACTATTAGTATTTAAATTAGTATTAGTACTATTTAAATTACTAATATTATGACTATTATTAATGACCTCTCCATGGATAATGAATGACCAAACACTATCACTCAACTTTTCAGATGGAAATATCTCAACCTTCCCCTCCACATCCTCAAACAAAAGATGCTTGAAAGTATAAAAAGCCATATAAATCGTAGAATCACTCAAAGAATCTATCAAATACTGCTCATCAAACGGTATTCGAGTTCCAAGCCCGAAACTCCTGCTAAACCCCCACTTCCTGATCCAATCAATGGCATCCAGTAGAATTTTTCTGGTCTCTGGTGTTGTTATCATAGAGTTGAGACACTTAACAGTGAGTTCTTTCCAGTCTAAATCTGAATAGTCTATAAACCATTGGTCAGATAGAGAAACTACACAGTCGCTTCCTGATCTGCTGATTACTTTGGATTCTGGAAAATAAACTCTGAGAAGATTTTCTGTTTCTAAGTCTCTGCTAATAATATTATTATTACTATTAGTGTTATAATTTTTATTTATATGGTCACTTTTCTTGTCCATTAAAATTTCTTCAATTTTTAATTTCTTAGAATACTCTGAATCATTCTCAGCTTTGAAAAATATTATACCTTTTTTGTCTGTTATATAATTTAATTTTACATTATTATTGGTAAATACAAAATATTTTAAACCATCAGAGTCTATATTTCTAATAAAAATTAGGTCTGTTTGGTATTTTAAATTCTCATAAATTAAACTTTCGAGAATATAAAAACCTTTTTTTCTCTAACATTATTATTTTTAGTATTTTTTTATTAATAGTATTTTTATTACTATTTTTAATATTAGTATTAATAGTATTATTACTAATATTACTACCACTCCTCCTCTGACATACAACAAGATTCAAAGAGTCAGGTATCACAAGAAGACCGTTCAACCCTCTTCCAGAAAACTTTACACACAAAAATATTTCCAATCCTTCTTTTTTGGATCTACTGCTAATATCTTTTGCAAATTGCTAAATACTGGTACAACACCTTCACCAGACATTCTGTCATGGTCCAGGCATGGTTGGTTGTCTATTGGGCAGAATATTGAATATCTTTTGCCGAAGAATAAATAACTTCTTTTATTTATAGTATTAATATTATTAGTATTAGTATTATTTAAATTTATATTATTATTTATATTAATAGTATTTATATTTTTATTAGTAGTATTATTGTAAAGTGTATTAAACTGCCATTTTATAAATGAGTCATAATAAGGATTGTAATCAGTTGTTATAAAACTTCTACGCCAATCACAGTTAAGTTCAAATTTTTTTAGAGTGTTAATTGCCATATTAGGAAATACTTTAATCCATTTTATTGGATCAACAAATTCTTCAATTTGATCGTTGTTGAAGTTAAAATCTTTTAAAATTTTTATTATTGACCCTCTTCCTTCTCCTCTGTTAGTAATATTAGTATTTAAATTAGTATTGTTAGTATTGTTAGTATTAGTAGTACTAATATTAGTAGTATTGTTAGTATTGTTAGTATTAGTAGTATTATTACTAGAATTACTAGTACTAATAGAACTTTTAAGACTCAAAAGCTCTGCCTTCAACTTTTTAGTATTCGCAGAAATTGGCATTCCAGAACAATGAAACCCAAACGGAAACAAAACGTTGAACCCTTTTAAAACTTTGTACCTTGAGAAGAATTCTGATTTAGAGATTGAGAATAAGTGTCCAAGGTGGAGTTTTCCGTTCATGTATGGGTAGGTGAATGTTATGAAGTATTTTGGTTTAGTTGGGTGAATATTTGTAATATTTTTATTTAAATTAGTATTATTAGTATTATTAGTAGTATTAGTATTATTAGTATTATTAGTAGTATTAATATTTGTATTAGTAGTATTATTAATATTATACTGGTGTTGTTTTTCTAAATTTTGAAGTTCTATTAATTTTAAATTATTTTGTAGATTTTTACTTTCTGGTTGATTTTTAGTTTTACTTAAATTATTTTTAGTTTCTGCTGTGTTTGATTTATCCATTATTTTTTTTTAAATTAAAAATTAAAATTAAAATTATTTAAAAAAATAGAAAAAATAAATTTTATTAAATGTATTTAAAAAAAAATTTTTTTGATTAAAAAATCAATCCTTTTATTTTTATCAAATCAATCAGATATTTTTTTAATACATTTAATAAATTCTAAATATACTAATAATTTTTAATTAAATTTTTAAATATAGTAATAAATCTTAAATATACTAATAATTTTAATAATTTTTATTTATCTAAAATTATTCCCTCTTCTTTTAAAAATTCTAAAACTTCATTAATTCTTTCTTTTATATTTTTCTTTTTTACATTATTTTTATTATCATCTTCATTACTATTATTAAATTTATTAGTATTACTAAATTTATTATTATTAAAATTATTATTACTACTACTATTATTAAATTTATTATTATTACTACTATTAGTATAAGAATTATTACTAAATTTATTAGTATTACTATTATTACTAAAATTATTAAAATTACTATAAGAATTAGTATTATTAGTATTACTATTATTATTAAATTTATTATTATTACTATTATTATTATAAGAATTACTAAATTTATTAGTATTATTAAAATTATTATTATTAGTATTACTACTATAAGAATTAGAATTATTAGTACTAAATTTATTACTATTAGTATTATTATTAGGATAACTTTTTTTAATTGTAATTACATTCTCATCACTAAAACTTTTACTCTCCTTCCACACATCTTTCGACTTATCCTTATGACTAAACTCACAATACCTCTTCGTACACCCTGACTCCTTATCCTCCCAAAAACAGTTAAACTTATCTCTTCTCTTATCCAAATGATAGTACGAATGTCTGTATGCGCAGTCTTTAACATTTTCACAGAGTTTGGTGGATGGGTCTTCGTAGTCTTTGCAGATTGTTAGTGTGTTTTTGGCATTGTCTGAGTGTCTGAATTTGCAGTTGTTTGTTGTGCATTTTGAATATAAAAAAAAGTAGCAGTCTTCATAATAATCTGAATATTGTTGAACATTTTTATTAAAATTATTTATATTAGTAGTATTTAAATTAGTAGTATTAGTAGTATTTAAATTATTAGTAGTATTATTATTGGTATTCTTTTTATATTTTAAATCTATTTCATCTTCAAATAAAATATTATTATTACTATTATCTTCTTTTATTTGAGTACTAAATTTACTTGAAATTTTTTTATATCTTTTAAATCTCTCGTATCACGAATTGCCATTTTTTTTATAAAATTTATTTAAAATTTAAAATTATTATAAAATATAAAAATATTAAAAATTTATTTCTTTTTAATATTTTTAATTTTATAATTTTATATTTAATTAGTATTATTATAAAATTTATTAGTATTATATTATTATTTTTTATAATAATTTTTTTATTTTTTATAATAATTTTTTTAATTAGTTAAATATTTTTTGTTATTATTCTAATTAAAATAAATTTTATTAATTTTTATTATTAATTATTAATTTTATATATAATTATTATTTATTTATTTTAAATTAAAAATTTATATTTAATATAAATGTTTATATTAAAAAATTTATTAAAATAAATAATAAATAATTATAAATATATAATAATTATATATAATAAAAATATAATAATATTAATAAATAATAAAAATATTTTAAAAATTTATTTTATATTAATAAAAAATTATTTTTAATTTAAAATAAAATTTGTAAACAAAAAGTTTTAAAATTTTATTGATAAATCAATTTATTTTTATTTTCAAAACATATTTTATTATTAATTTATTTGTTATTTTATTTGCTATTTTATTATTTGTTATTTTATTAATTATTATTTATTATTTATTTTATTATTTATTCTAATAAATTGGAATCAAAAAATAAAAAAGGAGAAAATTTAAATAAAAAATTTTGATTTAGAAAAAAAAACATGAAAAATATTTTTTTAGAGAAAAAAGATGAAAAAGATAGAATGTTAGAAGAAGAGAAGAGGAACAAAAACGATAAAGAAATATTAGACAAAATAGAGGATACTACTAAAAATATTGGGAATGTTAAAAATAATAAAAATAAAATTTTTAATGAAGAAAAAGAATTTTCAAAATTTACATTAACAGCTTTTGATAGTAGTAGTAGTAATTTAGATAGTAATACTAATAATATTAGTAGTAGTAGTGATAGTAAAAATTTGTATTGTAAAAATTTAAATAATAAAAATTTTTCACCAATCGATTCAGAAAAGATGTTAGAATATTCATTAACAACACTTTTAGAATATATAAAAAAGCTAAAAGTACGTAAGGAAAGATCAGTAGAAAGGGAATGTATTTTTTGTGAAGAATTTAAAATTTTAGAATTGTCAGAAATTAAAAAAAAAATTAATATAAAAGATATTTACCAAATAAGTAAGTTTTATTTAAAAGTTATGATTTGTTTAATGGAGCATTTAGAGCCATTGTATTACTTTATAAATACTAGTAATAATACTAGTACATCTAATACTACTAGTACTAATAATAGTGATTTAAATAGTAATTTGGATTTAAAAAACGTAAAAAATTTTAAAAATTTTAAAAATTTATTTCAAAGACTCCTCAAACTCGAACTATTCATAGTAAGCCATCTAAACTTTTCATCCAACGTAAACTTCCACTTCAAAAACAAATCAGGCCTCGCACACGACATAAATTGCATTCTAAACATTTCCAACAACAAAAAAAAATACGTCTCCTACCAAATAAATTACAAATACATGAAAAATAAATTAGAAACACTTTCGAAGAAGTACAGAGTTGATAAGAAGTTGCATATTCATTGTGCTCTTCCGTTTGAGAGTTTGATGTATAGGATTATGAAGTATAACTGTGAGAAGTTTTGTAATGAGGATTTTTTGGAGTTGTTGAGTTGTAGAGAGATAAATGCAATTTTGTACATTTTGTATGCGAGAAAGGAGCATTTTAGGTTTCAGAGGCTTTATAGTTTTAGAGTTAGTGAGGTGAGTGTTAGACTTAATTTGTTGTTGAGTTTGGAAAAGAATAATGAAAAATATAGAAAAAAAATAATACCTGATTTGGAAAGTGAGTCATTTAAAAAAGAAAATGAGAGAATGAAGAATGAATTAAATATCTCTATAAATACTATTGATAATAGTACTATTAGTAATAATACTAATAATACTACTACTAATAATACTAACTTAAATTTAAAAAAAAATTCAGATTCAAATGTAGTAATGATTATAGACTCCTTTACCAATTTTATTTACAAAGACGTTGGCTACATTTTCAATAAACAAAATAATAAAATTATCGAACTAACATCATTAGACCAATGGTACTACAAAAAAGTTAAAAGAGTTACTTGGATTTCTGAAATTGATACTTGGAGAGATAACAGAGGATTTAGTGTTGATATTTCTATGATTAAGAATTGTTTTGATAATAATCATTTTAAAGAAGGTCTTTTAATTTTTGAATCTTTAAATATTTTTAATAAAATTGAACTAAACGATAATAAAAATTTTAAATCTTTACAAACATCATCAACATCATCACCTCCTCCTATTTATAATAATAATAAAAATAACAAAAATTTTAATAATAAAAAAATAAAAATTTAAATAATTTTTATAAAAGTTCGAATAATAAAGAAAGTTTTTTAAAATTTGATGATGAATTTGAAGTACAAATAATTTATAAATCAATAATTTATGTTTTAGAATGTTCTATTTATGGATTCTTACAAGATTACAACCATAAAATAAATAAATGTTACTGTAATAGGAGTAGTAGTAATAATAGTAATAATAATACTACTAATAATATTATAAATACTTATAATAATATAGATAGTAATAAAAATGATTTAGAAAATTTTATTAATAATAATATTTACTTTAAAACAATGGAAAATATTTATAAAAATATTAATAAATTATGCATAAAAAATTTTATTAATTCTCAAAATAAAAATAATTTTTTTAATTTAATTTGCATAATCAACGAAAAGATTCTAAAAAATATTCATAACTACAATTTTTTATGTTTTGAACATTTTATGACATTCATAACTAAAAATCTCATAACTTTTAACAATTTAATAAAAAATGATTACATCGTTAATAAATATATAAAAGATTCAACATCTATAATTAGTAATTTTAATAATGAAAATGATCCTACAAACGAAAAAAGACTTTATTTAATTGAAAATTCATTTAACATTTATTTGTTATGGATTAAAGAGAAAAATAAATCAAAATCATTCTTTTCTTTTATTAATAATAAAAATAGTAGTAATAAAAATTTTATTGAAATATTTGAAAATATTCTTAACAACCAAATTTACATGCTTAATTCTAATTACGTTTCTATTACTAATGTTAGGAAAAATATTAAATCTATTTGCAGAGATATTAAAAATAATAATATTAAATTGGATAATAGTATTATTTATACTTTGGAAAATTATCATAATAATATTATTAAATGTCAGTGTGGTATTTGTAAGTCATACATTCATTGTGATTCTAAACATTTTAAAAAAATTTTAAATCATTTATGCGAAATTTAAAATAAAATTTAAACAAAATTAAAATTTTTTTAGAATTATTTTTTTAATATTTTTATTTTTTTTTTAATTTTTTAATATTTTTTATAAAAAGAAAATATGATTGAAAAGTTAAAAATGGAAGTAGAATCACAATTAAAAGATTTTAATAATTTATCTGATGAATTTAATAATTTAACAAAATTAGAGAAATATAAATTTGATATTTTAAATATTTTAAAACATAATATTTTAATTTATGAAGAATCATCTGCTGCTACTACTAAAATAATAAATTTAAATTCTAATAATACTGATATTGATAATAATTTTAATTTAGATATTAATAATGATAATTTAGATAATAAAAATTTTAATTTAGATATTAATGAATCAGATGATAATCCTATAAGTTCAATAATAATAAAATCTTCAGTTTTATTAGATAAATTAAATAAAATTATTAATAAATTAAAATATGATTTAAATAATAAAAATAATAATAGTAGTAATAATACTTTTACTTCTAATAAAAATAGTAAAAATACTAATACTAAAAATAATAATAAAGACAGTAAAAAGAAAAAATTTTTAACTTCTAAAAAAAAATTAGAAACAAATTTGAACATTTAAAAGAATCTACGAAAATTAAAAAAATAAATTTTTGGAACAAAATAAAAAATCATATTCTAAATTTTAATTTAATAAATATTTTAAATAATATTAAATTTTTAAATAAATACTAAATTTTTTATTATTTTATATTTTTATTACTTTTTATATTTTTATTATTTATGCTTTTAAAAATAATAACCTGCATTAATATATAATTCTAAAAATAAATCTAAATATTCAATACTATCAGAATATTCACCAAAATAATCAAAAAAATTAGGTAAAATTTCTATACTTTTTATTAATTCTGTACATTCTTGTTTTCCTGTTAAGATATTATATTTTTAAAAATAAAATTATTTTTTACAAATTTATTTTTGCATAAATTAAGTTCAATAAAAATATTAAAATTTTCTTTTGTATAATAAACTTTTAACTTTGAAATTATTTTATATTCTTTTAAATCTTCTAAAAATGCATAATCTGATAAACAACAAAAATTCTCAACAACAGTTTTCCAAAAATTTAATCTTGTTTCTTCGGGTTGGTTATCTAAAAAATCATCTCTTTCTTTTAAATATGGTTTTATTATTAAAAAGTTCTCTCTATTGACTTTAAATAGTTCTAAAATTCGTTTATTGTTTGTTCCGTCTATTAAATTTTGGGATTTAATTAATAAATTTTTTAGTTTTTGAAAATCATGCATATAAATTTAAATTAAAAAAATAAA
This sequence comes from Lepeophtheirus salmonis, assembly GCF_016086655.4. Classification (NCBI taxonomy): domain Eukaryota; kingdom Metazoa; phylum Arthropoda; class Copepoda; order Siphonostomatoida; family Caligidae; genus Lepeophtheirus; species Lepeophtheirus salmonis. The sequence goes on along the minus strand of NW_027290172.1, from coordinate 1,712 downwards.
ATTTTAAAAAATAAAAAATAAAAATTAATAAATTATATAATATATTAGTAGTTTTAAAAAATTTTTAATAATTTAAAAAATAAATAAAATTTTTTTATTTTTAAAAATTTTAAATCATTTGATTTTCCTTCCTATCAATATAAATTCCATCCAAAAATATTCTCATATCAAACTTTTTAGGAATAAAAGAATTTTGAATCATAGCAGCACTTTGAGAAACATCTTCAAGAGAAGTACCAAAAACAACAACAGTATCTTTTTCACTTCCAAGTTTTAATTTAGCATCACCAGCCATTTCAAAATTTCTTACTTTTTTTTGTCCTATAAAATTTTTAATTGCAACATTTTTACCATCGTTTGTAATATAAAATGAAATAGGGAAATGTTTATATGCAGCTTTTAATCTGTATGAATAACCGTTAAGTACACCTTGAATCATTTTATTTATTTTTCCAACACAGGTTCCTACTTTTGCAATATCAATTTTTTCAGCATTGTAAACTTTTAAGTAAATTTCTCTTTTCTCTTTATTTTCTGAAAATAGAAACATTATGTGAGAAAAGTTGTATTTATTTGTGCCTAATGGTCCTTTAAATGTTAATAATTTCTCTTCAATTGTGTATTCGCAGGTTTCTGGAACATTTACTGTAAAAGATTTGAAAATGGATCTTGGCATAAAAAATTTTAATAATTTAAAAATTTTAATAATCTAAAAAATTAAAAAATAAAATAAAATAATAATTTAAAATTCTAAAAATTTATTTTAATAATTTATTTTAATAAATGTCATAAGTTTTAGAGGTCCTAGCCGGGATTCGGTTCAAAAACCACTTGTTAGTTTTTTATTTTTTAAAGATGTAAAAATTTATTAAAAAATATTAGAAAGATATTATAATGTACACTTTTATTTTTAATCCATCTTATTTTGTTTAAGTATAATTAATATAAAACCTAACTACCTACCCATGATCTTAGAATTATAATATATATTTATTTGGAGTTTTCAAACGTAAAACTATTGAAAATTTTATAACTAATAAAAATTGTTGTTATAATAGCTATACATATAAAGATTATTGAAGATAATAGTATACATGTCTCTCGCAATAAAAGGTATATTAATTAAAATATTGTCTAAACTTTTTATAATATAAAATATACAATAATAATATATTAAAAATTTTTTTATTTAAAATTACAGTTAATCTCATTATTCTTAAATACTAGATTTATTCTAACAAATCTACTAAATTTATAAATTAACTACCTTATGTAAATCTAATAGTACATTAATCTAATAACTGTATAACCGCACATAAAATATTCTAATTATTAAAAAAATAAAAAATAAATTTCACAGGTGGTTTTGAACCACAACCCCGGTGGGACCTATTAAATCTGGGGACCTCTAAAAATCGCATCTAAGATTACAATAAGTTTTATATGAAATTATATTCATAACCTCCTCATTGTAAATTATTTTTATTATTAAACTACAAGACTGACATTTTGCTATTTCTTTACCAATTTCTATACCATAAAATGCAATTTCAAATTTATCACCACATGGACATGGATGTGAAAATAATCCTTTCTCACGATCATAATCAAAATCATATAAATCTAGCTCATCATAAAATTTTGTCTGTAAATTATTAGAATAATCTTCAATAATTTTTTCCTGTGAATTATTCGTCGTTTTCTTTTGCATA
>NW_027290171.1:0-9422 GCF_016086655.4 Lepeophtheirus salmonis | reverse complement strand
GCCAAAGTAAAGTAGTGTTGTCAAAGATTAAGAAAGAACTTGTAAGAAATGATAATCCTCCTGTCTTATATGAAACTACGATAGGTTGTCCTTACTTAATAAATTTGGAACATCTTAAGAAGGCTGAAAATAGAATAATTACAACGTTTTGGGCTCCGATTTCTGTGGCAAAAGTGTAAATATTTTTATTATCGATGCTGCACCTTATTGTATAAAAGGAGTCAAAAACCTTAAACAATATTTTCCAATGATTTTGCATGTCCCTTTTCTCGCTCATGGTCTGAATAAAATAGCAACACTATGTCCTAATTACTTAGAAAATATCATCACTCATACCTCTGAAGTAAAATTTTTGAAGCCCTACCAAAAGGGCATAAGTATTTCTTCAAAATCTTTTATATCATTTTATCAATACAGAAATAATTCAATTTGTCTTCCATATATATTGACGTCATCTCGTTCAAATCAAGATTATCTTGAAAACTTTTTTTCAAGAATCAGATATATTGGACGAACCCTCTCTCATCCTAATGTGGTAGAGGCCATGGATCGTTTTCAGATACTCGTAATAAGGGGCTCAGAAAAAAATGTTGCTGAAAATTCTCCTGTCAGATGTGAAGGAGTCCAATGTTTTGTTTCTATGTTGCAACAAATTACAGGTTGTAGTATTACTAATGCACTTATGAATATATATGTATACTAATCCTGCATCTCCTTTTAGGTCCTATTTTGAGCGAAGCAGATTCAGAAGATAACATAGAATTTTATCAAGACTTTGATGATATAATTTATCTACAAATCAATAAAGGTGAGATTGAGGAAGATATAAATAATGATGAAATTACAATAAAACAAACATCTAATGATTTACATCTTCCTAAATTATCTGAAGATGAAGTATTCATTTATGTTGCTGGATATTTGGCCAAATAGTTACATCAAAAATCCCCCTGGGGTGTAATAATTACAGTATCCAAGTTCCTCCAAGTCCCTAGCTTAAATCATTGTCAAGAGTGGAACTGCTTCAACCATAGGAATCTTGTTTGGAATTTTGCAAAAAATGGAGAAGCATTTCATTAAGTCTCAGGGGAATTTTTTTGATACCGAACCATATGTGATAGGATCAACTCATCGGGATAGTTGTGGAAAAGTATCCTATGAAGAATATGAATACAAAGCATGCTATTACTTATACACTATGACGTGACTATTAAAAGCATGGTGGAAGTCAAACATCAGTCGTAAACACGTTAAGAATTGTATTAACCTTGATCAAGAGGAGAGAAGCACATCTTCATCCCCCCTTTGCGAAAAAAATTTCCAAAAGAGTGTAGGTTGGAATAAATGTCGGAATGTATTTCTATCAGAAATTCCTTTCTAGTAAACCGGAATAAAGCTGGGTAAGGCGGATTTTGGTTGAGGTGCAGGATATCAGGGCGAACTCAATCCTTTTTTAACTGGGTCCATATTTCCCGACTTTCATATAATGAATATGAAGGCGTTCCTATGGGCTTGAAGGCGAGAAGGCGGTGATTTTAGAAGGAGGAGATGGGGTGCGGGGTTGACAACTTTTACAGGCCGCTACAAAGTCATTAATGTCATTACATATGTTACGACATCATAGTTTAAATTATACAATAAACTTCATCTTCACAATTCCTCTATGCAATAAATGTAGTTCGTCGAAGAACTTGCCTCAGAGAGAAGAGGGTATGGTTACGCAGATTCTCCAAAATAGCAATCCATTTTTCAATGAGAAGGGATGACGTTTCTTTTTGTATGAATCCTCTGTCACCTTGGACCAGTCATATGTTCTTGCTGCTTCAATGGCAAGGTAAAGAGATGCATCCTCTTTCACAGTTGTTAGGAGTTCATTGTCACTTGAACAAGCGGAAGAAATGGCCAGGCGCATTAACTCATAAGTAGCATCGGGAGTTATGATTGGTTATGGGTCGTCGGGAGGACACCGGGAAAGAGCGTCTGAATGTAGGTTGTGAATCCCTTTATGATCGAAAATAGCAATGCAAAGTGCTTGACCTTAGAGACAGGCCGTGACAACAGTAAAAAGGCCTTTCTGAGGGTTCACAATAAGGAGAGGCCTGTGGTCTGTTTTTATGGATAAAGTTCGGCTGAGGAAGTGGCACTTAAAGTGTTTTAGGCCAAATATGATTCCAGTGGCTTCTTTAAAGAGTAGTTCTTCTCGGCGTTACTCAGCTTTCCGGGATACATAGGCAATAGGGCGTTCCAAGCCCAATAGGTGATGTGTCAGTTAAGAGTAACAAGGGCAAAGCAGGATCATAGTGTGCATTAGTTAATATTTTTTGATGTAACTAAAACTTATCGTAGCTTAATCCCTCCACGTAAAGCCACGCTTTGCCTTGTAAGTTCTTAAAGATGAGCAGAGATGGATGAAATATCTTTAATGAATTTCTAGTTTAAAAGAACGAGTCCAAGGAAGGATTTGACCTTGGAGGAGGTCGTCAGAGTTGGGAACTGGAGGACGGGTCGACCAAGTTTTGGATCAATCTGCACTTTGAATCACAGGTAATTTTGTATTTCCCATCCCTTTTTTAGGCTATGCATATATTGTTCATTATTGGTCACATCGGATCGATCATACGATAAGGTGTTGTAAAGGAGTGAGGATATTGCTTTGGGCTGGTTGAGTCTTGAATTGTTGTGCGTAGAGTTTGAAGTCTAAAAAGAAGACATTTGCCATATTTTACACTTTAACTACCTTAAAAGCCACTAATAAAATTTGTAATGTTTACAGGACCAACACATTTTCGGGTTTGTGATTTATTTATATTTTGGCTCAATTCAACCCTCTCCTGGGAACAACTTGCCCGTTTGAAGCTTGGAATCGAACAAAAGTGGGCAGCATTGGTGAATAGGAGACAAGTCATCATCAAGACAACACCAGGCTGCACACATCTTTGATGACGTTCCAGAAGCTCTGAGAGCTCAGATGAAAAGTTCCTATACATCCAACCTGCAGTTCGGACCTAGCACCAAGTGACTACAACCACCTGTTTCTCTCTATGGCCAACACGCTTGGTGGTCCAAACTTGGCCTCAATAGAGGACAAATTAAAACAGGATTTCGGAGTTGTTTGCCATTAGGGACAAAATTTTCCACGGGAAGGGTATTATAAAATTGGATTATCGTTGGCAACAATTTATTCAACAGAACGGGCTATAAATTGGTTAAATTGGATGATTAGAACAAATCTAATAAAGTATTGAAATAAGTTGAAAAATACGAAATACTATTCCCAACCTATTATGTTATAGTTATGTAAATAAAGATATTTAATGTTTTATAAAGGTGGGACGAATTTAAATACGGATAATTTTTTTTAGAGTAGAATAAGTTATGTAATGAAAGGGGTAATTGAATTAATATAAAACAAATATCATAATAATACAGTATTTTTTACTTGACCCATTTATTTTGAGTTATCAGAATTAAGAGAAATTCTGATTAAAAAAAGACATTTTAAATATTAAAGACATTCATTATACGATTGTTTTAATGTAAATTTCGTTTCCATTTAATTACTATTCTATTAATATAATTTTTATATGTCTTTGATTAGTCTAAAACAAAGGAACCCAAACCTTCAAATATTGGGATCCATTTTAGAACAAGCAGTTAGGAAACCACTGCCAATCCATAAAATATTATATATATACACTCTTTTATTTTTTACAAGAAATTGCCATAAATTGCGATTATGAATTATAAACTATTTATTCCTGAAATAACTATAAGTTAATACTAGATTTAACGTATTGGAGACGTTGTGTATTGTACTTAAAGTATTGATTGTCAAAATATTATGTTGATATCGGGGTAAAGTGTAAGTCTCTTTTTTATTGAGGAAGCAACAAGTTTTGGCCGAATATTTGGGTACATGATGTTTTTTATCTAGTTTTTTAAAAAGACAATTCTTGCAAATTTTGTATATCTTTTTAGAAATAAATCTCTACATTTAAGTATCCTTTATTGGGAAGAAATCAATTATTTTTTATTATTAAACATTTACATATGACACTAGTAGGTAGCTATATAATAATGGGACCAACCGTCCTCTTTCCGAAAGAAAAAACTCTTCTTAAGCCCTGGCCGTTCAAGTTTTTTTATAAATTCATAAAATGTTCAGTTCTATTAGTAATAATTATAATTGAAAAATTTATAGTATTTGTGATGTATATAATGCAATATTCTTTAGATCAGGGACTCTCAAACATTTTAAAGAAATGTACCACTTATAAAATATTTATTCAGCCAAGTACCCCCTAACCAACGTAAATAATTTAAACGTGAAGCACAGTTTTAACACTGTTTGTTTTTCTAAAATTTGAACCTTAGTATTTTTGACACACATGACTCATGTGTCATACATACTTCTTCTTCTTTTCTTTTAATTATCTTTTTTCCCAATAGATGACGGGAGAGTCAGATCCTAAATCTTTGGCCAGAAGAATTGAATTAATGCTATTTTTTTATATGTGCATATCTTTCAAAATCTCAAGTACACTCTGGAGTGCCTACAGTCTCCAAGTACTTTATGTGTAAGTGTATCCCCATTTGAGAACCACTTCTTTAGATGGTAGATCTATTGAGAGTGCATATTTTTACCATTATGATAAAGATGCGTAATTAATTTTTGACAAGTATTAATTGGCTCATTATATTTGATTTGGAAAGGCATATCGGCCAATTTAAGTTTCTTAGATAAAATAGAGGCTCTTCATTATTTATTATTAAGAATCAATGTTTCTATAAAAACGATTTGAAATATGATCAGAATACAATTTTTGGATAATAAGACCAGCGGCTACATAATAATTGATTAGTCTAGGCATTCAGCTAGATCTACTTGAACATCAGCTCAACTGGCAACGTTGCTAAGCACAAATATCTATGTGAGCTGCGAAATTATGGAAGACAAAATATATATAGAGGCCTTCCATTTTTTCCCCTATAAGGAGGAATTTGCTATTGGAAACAGATATGAGGGTTAAATGTTTGAATGATAAAGTATAACTTATGATTTATTTAGAGTATCAGCCATAGAGCTATTACCATAATAGATTGACTATTGGCGCTGTTTTAGCAGTATAAAGCAGTGAGTTTTGTCCCTAGCTCAGTGAAGGAAACTTTCTAAATTTAACAATAAAAACTTGTAGTAAATTAGTCATTTATAAAGGCGATTCGCAAATTAAGAATCAATCGAATATCAATTGAGAATAAGGTAAAGTTGTTAAATAAATTTAAATAAATAATTTTACTGTAATTTAACATAATAAAATACCTCAATAATAATCCAGTGCTTATTATTTTATACATTGGAGAATATTCTTAATCGGTGAATATTGTTACAGGAATGTTGGATCAAAGAGATTTTTGTATAAACTTTCAAAATTTACAAGAATACTTTCCGTAAAATGAAATTGTTACTTATTCAGCACTTTTTTATAGCCTGGAGCCCTCATTGAGCGACTCTTGGGAATGTGAAACACTTTATCATGAAGAAAAATAAACTCAGCTCTAGCGAGTTTATCATCTCTTTGAAATCCAGGAATTCCTTGACTGTGACACATTTTCAGGGCACTACCAACACTTTGGCTTTGCTATGGCTTGGAATGTATTTAGCAACTTTCATTTTATTCTGATAAAATTTGATGTGCTTCTCAGTTAATTTATTTCCCAAACGAAGACTGTGTTCAATTTGAAGTTCATGCAGTTTGGCTATCAAATTCCACCGAACAGTTCCTCTCCCATGCTAATATAGTTATTTGAAGTATGCTAAAGAACGACAGATATTTTGAAAGCGATGAGGTACATCGACTATAGCACCTACATTCCTATTGCAATCCTCATGTAGATAAGAAAAAGTCATCCACTGCACATGAAAAGACTTCGTTAAAATATTAACTCCAAGCGAAGACAAAGCAGAAGTATTAAATCTTGCTTCATCCATTGTAACAGATTGGACCGTGATACCAACTTCAAATTCAGGTATTATTCTAGCAAGCACAGCTGATTGTATTCTTTCGCAAAGAAATAAGCGATGGACAGTTTCCAATAAGCTCGATAACCAACAAGTATACAAAACAAGCCCTCGTTTCCTTCCTCTTCCCCGTACCCCAAATCACATTGTCTGCCATAATATACAAATCCAAAACCACGTCCCAAATTCTTGTCATAATCGACAGCTTCTTTTAAATTTATCCCATCAATAGTAAAAGCTGAATCTTTATACAGATCCTTTCCCTTATGTGAAAGTAGTTCACAAAAAGACGCTTCCTGAAAGCCTGGCAGACACTTGATGCCACACATGTATCGGCGTAGACTGGATGGTGATGGCAAAAAGAAAGTTTGACGACAAAATTCATACGCACGGGGTGAGTAAATATGAAGAGTTAGTGCAAAATCCTTGAGCATGGCGGAATAAGGGTGAGATTTTCCGTGATTTTCAACTAACTTCTTTACTGCCTCACGTCTAAAATCCTCAAAATGAGTCAAGGCTACTACTCCCTCTGAAGATAATATATTATTTTTCTGCAAATCTACAATTACATCTCTCAATTCTTGATTCGCTTTTTTTACTTAATATATTTCTGCACTTATAAACACCTATTTTCCACTTTAAACAAAGATAATTCGAGTTATAAGTATGATTCTGTAGACATACGTTAATTTGTATTTAATTTATTTGTGTGGGAATTCTAAGTCTTCGCGAGAGTAATATTCAAATATGGTAACAATTAATTTGATATTTTAGAAGAAGATTAACGATTCAATAATTTTGGGAATTGTAACGACATTAATATATTCCATAAGAAGTCTACAGACGTTAAGATGTCACATAGATATGTATGCCCTACATACATAATCACTTAAGAGTTCCAAATAACTATTTATAAATAATAATAGAATATACACTACAGACTAAAATATAGAGAAAGGAAAAGCACATTATTTCTAAGAATCTATAATCATCTTCCACTTGTTTTCCAAGGATAAAGATGACACATTTAAAACATAAATGAGAGTTGATCTCAAAGTGTTTAGACTGTACATCACAAACTCCATTTTTAATATTTTATTTTAAATTATGAAATGTACACATCACAGTATATAGTATATTTTTGAATTTATGATAAACCAAAATTAAATTTCAAATACTGAATAATAACGCTGTAATTATTTATTGCATATATATGCCGGAAAATTTATGATTTTTTATATGCGTAACTCCATCTTGCCCATGACTTAATATATAAAATTATTTTATTAAGTATTACTGCACAAACTATAATTTGAAAAGATTTTATTAAGTTTTTAAAAAATGATTTGTTGTTTTTATATCTAAAATAATAGCAATTCTATTATTGTTTAACAAAATGATGGGGGATATTTTCTAACAAAAATAATTTCCCGATTTACTTCTTAAAATTTGATTTTCTGTTCAAATATTTCAATGATTACTACCTTAAAAATTATAAGTGTATTTCAAGAAAATAGCAAAATAATAATGTAGAACCCAGTTTAATCATTTCTATTAACCTGAACAAGATAGGCGAATGTGAAACAATTAAACTATCTACATCGTAGTGTGAATGTGAAAAGGCAATTTATGTATTTTTTATAACTACTCTACTAATTATGCTACTATTATATAAAACAAAATTAATCATAATTTTCAGTGATGAAATGAAAATTGCACGGACACAATACTTTCTAATATAATATTAATATTATTTATCAATTAATCATCATTCAACCCTTTGATTCTCTCTCTCTCTTTCTTAATTCTCTATTAAGATTTACGTTATATATATTGTACATCCCTTGCCAAAAAAAAGCTTCTAACTTTAACAGAAAAAATGTTCAATCTAAACTATTCTCTTGGTAATTTTTTTGTATTTGACCTGTAGAAAAATGTTAAAGGTAATATTTGTATCACTCTCCAATTGAAACACTTACTTATTTTTTTAATCAAAAACATTTTTATTTCGGTTCTAAAATGTTGTCTTGGTGGAAGACATATTAATTGTAGAACGTGACTTCACGTACATGAGGTTAAGTGATTGACCCTTGGCTCACTCCAGATATTAAAATAACTCATTGCTTACACATAGGTACATACAACAAGTAAACTTCAGAAAATTAATAAATAATTAATATAAATTAGGGGCTCCACATATATGTGTAATTGTATTACAGTTAGGTTACACTTGTAACAAATGATTTTGAGATACAAAAAGTCGACGATAACTCAAAATTTAATAATGATAGAAATAAGTGGTCTAACCATTTAAATTGCGATTGCATTTTAAGAACTATAACAAATATGAAATTTTCTATTTCAATATTTTTTGTCTGAATAAAGTTTGAAAGTACTAATTAAGTTACAAGAATAAAAACTACTGTTATTTAGTTAGAAACAAGTTTTTCAATCATTCAACTTAATATTTTGATCTTGTTTATATCAATGTAACTGAAGAATATACCCTTAGATTTTTAATTATCTTCAAAATAAACAAAATACAATGGAAAAAAGATGAAAATACACTATTTCAGGCTTTTCCCTTAGAATTAGGTTAAAAACAGCCCATTTTAAATTAAATCTGAAAAAAAAAAATTTTTTTTACGTAGAAACTAGTACTTTGATGATTTAGATTATCAAAGTTATATCTATTTTATAGAAGAAGATACCATATTTTAACCTTATTTGATATAATTTGGTAGAAAAATGGCTTAAAAAAGTACATTTTAACAAATGATTTACATATTTATATAGAAATAAAGTGTACAAATAAAAAATTTCATTTATTGAACTTTGTTAAGGAGGATATTAACCTGATTTAATCTTTTCTGTCTGAATAATTTCAACATAATTAGGCAAACTTTGTTAGAAAAGGCTTGAATATATATGGAAAAAATGTTCATCAAAATTTGGTTTAAAAGCGCATATTTAAGAAATTATATAATAAATACATATATTTAATTAGAAACTCCTGCTTTAATCATTGAACTAACAATTTTTAGCACGTTTTTATTTGTACAACTGCAGACAAACCATAATTTAAACATATTTGGCAGTATTTGCAACAAAAGCCCTTGAAAAGGGTATATTTAGTTAAAATAAATGAAAAATACTTATTTTAATTTGGAAATAAGTTTTCAAATTATTTAATATAACAATTTTATAACTTTTTAAACTTTAGTAAAAATTAAATTAATCTATATTAACCATTGTCCAAGAATTAAGTTAAAAAATGATAATAATAAATACACGTTTTAATTCAGAAAGTCGAGCTTTAATAATTTAATATACAATTATGTGCACGTTCTTATATAGGCTATTGTAGAAAACACCGCATTTTAAACTTATTAGTCAGAATTTG
>NW_027290170.1:0-491 GCF_016086655.4 Lepeophtheirus salmonis | reverse complement strand
AAAATATACTTTTTCTTCATGAAATAGTGACTACTTACTTATTATATGTGGTCTTAGGAGGGATCCAACACTACTGATTATGAATTCAGTCCTCCAATCGATCCAATACTAATTAAAATACATAAATCGAAAGAAAGAGAGAGAAAAGTATATAAATGAGAGAGAGAGTATTTACCCATTAATTTACTCATATTAATATAAAAAAGGATGGAATCGGGAGAACTACAGAGTTGAATAAAATAGAGATGAAACAATAACACCGTTAACTTAACAGTGTTATTCTTTTAATTGAGGAGAAGGCAAGAACTAGACTTATGCTGTCTCAAAGATATTTTCTAGTACATCTGCGTGTTTTGAATAAAGAGAGTGAATACTTATAAAAAATAAATGTGGTCGTAGGAATTAAAGAACTAAAGCTAGAGGGATAAAACAAAGTATTTCGCTTATTAAAAGAAAGAAAAAATAATTATAAAATAATGCATATTTATAAG
>NW_027290169.1:0-550 GCF_016086655.4 Lepeophtheirus salmonis | reverse complement strand
TTACTAAACACAGAAGGCATCTAAAATGGATGGACCAATCATTACGTGGCATTAAAAACAATCACACTCTTGAACGAGCATGATTTACTATGCCTCGGATGCTCAGGTGTAGGAAATCCAAGCAATTTATTCACTTTAATTAAGTTTTACCAAGATGTTGTATATGAAAAAATTATAAAATATTAATTTGTTTTGTAATATCCTTCATTAATCATTCAATATATTATATTCTTGTGTCGTGATTTATTTATTATTTTTATTTTATATCCAAAAAGTAAAATAGGGTCAACGCCGAGTGTCTTGAACTTGTAATTCATGAGAGCATTCATACAAGGACTTCTTCAGATTCACCTACTAATACATTTTTTTAAATTTACGCTCACTGCAATTTAGCATTCTGTATTAACATCCCTCGGTATAACTAAGGAAGTAAAAGTCCAGAGTTAATGCTTCACTTCTTCCTTCGTTTAAAAATTACCCCTTTCAGTTGACATAGGAAAATTTTTAAAATCGTAAAAAAAGCTAAAATCATTTTCTTTTTATTGGTGAA
>NW_027290168.1:0-3377 GCF_016086655.4 Lepeophtheirus salmonis | reverse complement strand
TAAAATAAACTCCGTCACGGGTGTTAAAAAATAATGAACAACTATTGAGCGTACAATGTACATGTTTATGATATTATATTTGATAAAGTGCGAAAAACTCTCCTATCCTCTCATTTAATCAGTATTTAATACGACAGATATGTTATGTGTCAACACAAAAAACCATCCTGTCTAAATGCCCAATTCAGTTTTTGCCTTCTGTCAGTCATCTGACTTATAAAACTTACAAGTAATTTGGGCCTTATTAAGTAGCCTTTTCCAAGTATGGAAGTACATATAAATCTGCCAATTTCTAATTCTCTCATCATGACGGTGAATTTTTGCTGCGACTTTAAGTCCAATTGCTGGAAGATTAATGAAAAGATTTATATTAATATTCATTTGTTCATTTAAAAAATATTCTTTGTCGATGAATAAGTATTAAACTCATTTCTGATCAAAATAGTTCTAGCTTGCTTTTGTGTTTACATGGCCTAAAACTTTACTGACTCCATAACACTATTCATTATGTTGTCAGACACACTGTTTAGTTATGTTACAAAGTCTGGAAAAAGTCAAAAAAATATTAATTTGTAAATGAGCTCATACGTTGTGTATGGAGTGTTTCTTCCCATTAATACTCAATTACTAAAATCCATTGGCTATTCACTGAAATCCAGAAATTCGTGTTCGACAATTAAATCCATCTTCTCCTTGAATCTCACGTAATCAAAACTGGTTTCTTAAGACTGGCTTATTAAAAATATGACACACAGAGTGTGTTAATTATTATCTCACTCAAATTATGTCCCTCTACAATTAAGACTGTCTTAGTTTGAATCACCAAAACCTACACTTACCTAGATGTGCATTGCACGAGGTTCAGTAACCGGAAAAGGAATGAACATAACACAAAAATGAGATACCTCTCATAATTTATTAGTGCCTAAAAAACTTCTTCATCACATAAAAAAACTGATTCTGTCCATCAATTTATATATTTAGAAAAGTCATTTGTTGCCCAAACGTCAAAACTAATTCAGAGGAAATTTTAATTTATTAATTGAAGCTGTATATTTTCTTTTTCTTAAATTTTGCAATTTGCAATGCCTGGAATATAGATTTAATCATGTCTTAAGTCATCAAATTTATTATGAAAAATATCCTTTATATTTATGGCGTTTTATGTGTCACAAAACTTATCGATCATCTGCTCAAGCATCTTAATTTGTTGGGGAGAAAAAGATTAGAGGACTCCCCTTTTGTAACATACCTGCACTTTTCAACATAGAGGGCCCTTTGTTATTTGACGGAAGTTTTTGGAATATTTTCTACATTTTGTGATTATTAACAGGTTTTGCATTCATCAAATGACATAAAGGAAGACTGGGATTGTTGAATATTCTCTCTCTAGACCATAAGTATTGTAATTAGTCCATTACCACGACTCTGCATAAATTGCTAGAGATAACTGTTATAGAGAAATAACTAAATAGTAGTTGATATTACTTTCCTTATTACAAAGACCTGACCCTGGGAATAATATCCTTAGCTTATGCAGATGACGGGGACAGCTGTGCTTGTTGAGGGAAATGATGAGCCAATAAGTGTTCTAATGAGTTTTTAAGCCATATCCAAAACATTTGGGTGTCGGGACTGAGTCCAAGCACGGAATGCTAAACATATGGAATGCTCACGCAAGGGAAAAAGAAAAAATGAGTACAGGATGAGTCTATAACATTTTATTCTAAGATCCCTTCCGTAAAGAAAAAAGAAAAGAAAAATAATTGAGGCGGTCTCGGATGCTTAGTGGGAGAAAGAACTCACTCATCAGTTGAAATTTGAGTTTAGTTAGAAAGAAACGGAATGTTTATAATTACTAATTACTAATTATTGATATTGTCTCTTTCAATTAGCAACTTAAAAAGTTCCAATACTTTTAGTAAAGTCCTTTGATTTAAGTGCATCGGCTTAGAATTATGAAAATGTATTGAGCAATAATTGCTATTAATTATTATATCCGTACAAGTATTTAAGCTAAAGTATTAATTAATTAGTAATTATTAGATTGATATTAGCTTTTATTAGAAAGTTTTTTCAATTTGGAATTGCCATTGTTATTTGTTTTTCATCACTCATGGTGCCCAAAAATGTTGTGTTCCTAAGTGCCGTTTGGATATCCTAGTCCCTTTCATTTCCTCCATTCATCCCCTCAAGATGAATCCTCAAAAGGTGCCTGGCTAAGAGCAATTCTAGGCAATCTAAAGATAAAAGTTAAGAAACTCTATTTGACAATATGATGGTTATCAGGATGAATATAATTGATAAAATTACAATATGAAGCTCTATACTAGTTTAAAATATTTTGCATATAATGAAAGTTTGTTCTTTTAATTAAAACATTAAGGATGGTATTACTAGTTTAATGGTAAAATTAATTTGCTCAGATAGGGGAAAAAACCTTTTGATTAGAGGAGGCCTCCAAGCAAAAAATACGGTGGATTAGGTCTTATTTGCCCGAAATAAGAAACACAAAAGTTGTACAAAGATTGATATCGAATGATAAAATGTGAGAAAAAAATAATAATAAAAAAGATGTTAAATATCTATTTTCATAACGAATTATGTACTTCAAGTCTCTTTAAAAGTTTATTACATAACGCATATTCAAAATCTTACGGAAGATGGATTTCTGGCACTAGAGAAGTGGCCATTGTAATTGCTACTAAAATAATGTGCAGTGTTTGTCAGGATTCTCCTGAGAGGTTAGTCCATCTTTTGTTGGAATGCCCAGAGCTACAAGGAACTTTTGAGTGTACTATTACTACACTAAACACTCTTAATTTGTATTTTGAAAGTTCTGATTTTTTGGCATGTTCTCTGTAGAAAAATTCAAGCTACACTTACAGAGACAAGACAAATTATTTAAGAAAAAAGGTTTAATTAAGACAACATGAATAATGCAATTACAAATTCAGAGGGTTTTTTAAAACTTTTAAAATAGTTTTCTATTAAAGTTTTCCAAATGTGTTTTAGTCTCGTGTATTTTTGCGATTGATTTGTTTCTTTTATTTTTTGTTGAGCTCGTTCAGAGTCATTAAAAAAAACCTAATATTTTAATTATGTACTTGAAATAAACTAAAAAAAAAATATCTGAAGACATTAACATGGAATTTTGAGCAAAGACTTAAAAGGGACTTTTACATGAATCTATAACATGACTTTCGTTTGGCAAACAAAAAGATTTTTTTCGAATAATCTTACTTTTCAGATAACAAGTTCAATAAGGATGTTTAGTCTTTTTTTATTATTCTAAAAGGCATTTAATGAATATTCTCGACTATATGAGTCCAAGATAGCGTCACTTCTTTCCTTGTAGTCATATCAACAAAAGTACG
>NW_027290167.1:0-626 GCF_016086655.4 Lepeophtheirus salmonis | reverse complement strand
GGAGTTTAATCAAAAAGGTCATCGCCCTTTTTCTTCATGGGGAAGTTGCAATATACAATTCTGCACAGGATTGATATATTTCTACCGATGAGATCTAAATAATTATTAATAAGAAAATAAATGTCAAAATCATAAAATTAGACAATAAATATATAAATTAAAAAAATGTAAGAATTAAATCCATCGTAAAAATTTAATATAAAAGCTAATTATGTAGTAATGTCTGGGGATATTACTCCTTATTAAGGGCATAAAAATAGTTGTTGTGACCATTTAAGCAGTTGTTTTGCCTTTTATGAGTTTTCTGAATACCTTTTCAATCCGACATGGCATCTGTTTCTCATCCGGTAAGTATTTTCCAAATTCTTAGGCCTCCATTTTCAGAAATCCAGACAGAAGGCGACGTAATTTTAGGGATTTTATTCAGTTCTCTATCGACTATCAGCATCTAATAATTATATTAATATTGAATAATAAAGGCGGGAATGATAACGTTCTTGATAGAAGAAGATGTATATTATTTAATCAATGATGCCATAAGTATTTCTTCCCTTCTCCTCGCACGCTCTTGTATTCTTACCAAAATTATCAACCTTATTGAATGTTCTTTTAAAGTGTTTTTCTAA
>NW_027290166.1:0-2120 GCF_016086655.4 Lepeophtheirus salmonis | reverse complement strand
GTTTGTAATAAATTCTATATTACTTCTAATTTATAAAATTACAAGAATTTCTTCATTGAATATATGTGCAATTTTGAGACCACATTTTTTCACATATGTTTCTTTATGACAATTATCATTTAAAGCCTTTCCAATACAGCAATTATCCATGTCAATCCCTTCACATATGCGACCAGATGACAAATAAATTATGTAAACAAGAAAGAAAAAGAAACATACAAATTACACCATGTTTTAATTAAATTCAATAAATGAATCAAGAAAATTACTCATTTTAAAAGTACTTCATATCTAAAGAAGAATAAAAATAAGATATTATCTAGATCGCCATAAGCGGAGTTAGCAAAAAAAATATATAAATTCCACACTAGCTATTTAATTTTTAAACTAGTTTGAATACTGAGGTGTTTAAATATCCATAAATACTCAACACGTACGTAAAATTAACCAAATTTCCTTAGAAAAGTATCAAAACTTTGAAATCCCACCCTCAGGGCTATGATAAAAAAGCCAAGTGGATTTTTAGCACAATGATACCCCTACATATGTAAAATTCATTGCCAAATTTTTACTATCATAAGACTTGGGCATTTTTTAATTCGTGATCACGTACTTGGCAGTATATTTCAATTTCTCATTTTTTTATTACAATCAAAATTGAGGTCATCAGACATTTAAATATTATATTTTTGACTTCATTTTTGGAATCCTCACACTTTAAAATAGTAAAATACTACATTTCAAGAGGTAATCTCTTTTGGATCAAAAGATATACAAGAAACAGTTGCGTCCCGTAAAAAGACATGAAAACGTAGATGTTCAAAATTTTGGTCCAAAAAGGGACTTGGACAGTATCTATATCTCATGAACACCTTAGAATTATGTGCTGAAATTTGGCTCACTTGTCAACTCATGCATTTGAGCTATCGTGTACCAAAAAATCATCCAAATCTGGAGAGGGTCGGGTGACATGCCCTCGTCGATTTGACATTTGACAATTACCAAATGATTTTTGAACCTTTTCACTGTTCTTATTTTGAGAAGAAAAGGTAGCGTGAGCATGTTTCTGTTTACCTAATCAGTGTTATATTTTAAATTTGTGAACAACTCCCAATAATTATTAAATAATATGACCATAGTTTGAAGAATTGACCAAATATATTTTGGATTTTTATTTGGTTTTATATGGATTAAAGGTTGCATGATAGAATAAAACTAAAAAATAAGATTTTTGTAACACATTATATTTAATATTACATTATAGTACAGATATTTTTAATTTAGAAATACACACGGTGTCATGGACAATTAATATATTGAAACTGAATGTTTCTTTTAGACCCAAACTAACTTCTCAACTCCTTCGTAACTGAACAGGGATTTTATACACCACGAGATTCATAAAATGCTTCTTATTCCATTGTATCTACATTTTATATCCAATACTTTTAGTATGATCCTGATTATATATAATAAGTCTTTATTTATCTTAATAATTTTTTTAGGTTTTATTCATATACTTAAGAATTTTTTTTCGAAATTAAGTGAATTTATTTAATTGCTTTGGTTTTTAGTACAAAATTATTGGATTCTTCTTTTTTCAATGGAATAACTTATGCCAGTTGCTCCCATTAAACAATAAATACAACTTTATCTAAAACTGATGTGTACTAATTTGATTCCCAAATTTCTCATAAAGTAATGAAATATTTATCAAAATTATTAATAGTAATGTATCTAGATGACACACTTGTTGTTAAGATTATTATAAATAAGGATATATTTGATCTCGATGTTCTTATAACCATACAAGTATTTCTATTATTTTAATTGATATTTACGTGTGTAAAACAGAAAGTGTATTATATATATATATATATTATTAGGTACGCACCGATACCAAAGCTGATTATTTCAACAAACATACAAAAAATATTAAGTGAAAAACCACTCAATCCAACTCTAGCTTTTACGGACTTTTCGAACGACTGAAGATATAATTTAAATGTATCGCCCACAAAAAAATGCATTTATTTCTAAATTGTTAATTTTAAGTAAATTTTCTGTACAAAAAACTACAAATTAGTATAATCTTTCTTTTTCTTTTTTTTGAATTTGTA